>NC_088331.1:17120000-17412500 GCF_036884655.1 Musa acuminata AAA Group
TGGACGTTGAGCCGGTAGATCGGTCGACGTATCGATAGAAGGCTTCGGGCCGTGGATTCGGGTATTGAGCCAAGAAGAACAGATATTGCACCAAGGATATCAGAGTTGAAGAGTCAACTAGTCGATTGGGCAATAGGCCACAAGAGAGGACGATACCCCGAAGAATCGGACGAAACATCGAGGGACCAATGACATGCCAGATAACTTGATTAATACTTACTATTAATTATCTAAATCGAAGTGTGTTTTTACATGTGCAGGATTAACTACGATAGCAAGGCATAAAGCAAAATGAAGTCCCAAAGTCAAGGACGCGATTACGTTGGGAGTTCGAGAGTTTGTCGGAAGTCCGGACGTTCATCGAAAGTTCTGGAGGAACCAGCTGAGAAGTCTCGGAGCTTGCCAGAGAAGCTCATTGGAACTCATCAAGAAGATCGTCATGAAGTCCAGGAGCTTGCCGAGAGTCTATCGGAACATTACCGAGAGATCATCGTAAGTTCGCCAGAAGAATAGACATAGGGACTTGTTTAGCTTAGCAAATGTCTTAGGATTTTATAGTTAGCACGTAATTAGGCTTGGATTTGGGCCAACACAATTAGGGGCCAACTAGGCCCATGTAAGAACTGTGTTAGGCCCAATAATAGGCCCAAATAGTGCCACAAAAAATCTCACCATCGTGGCATAGTTTTCGAGATTATGTCAAGCGATGGTACCACTAGTCTGGGCAGTTGTACCACCCTTGGCAGGGTGCAAGGCGGTGGTACCGCTAGTCTGGGCGGTAGTACTGCCCAGCATTGCCCCCACAGGTGGTGGTACCGCCAGACCTAGGCGGTGGTACCGCCCAGGGCAATGTCAGTCAGACTGATATCGGGCGGTGGTACCACCTAGTGCAGGTGGTGGTACCACCCGTGCTCGAGGAACTCGGGATGGGAAAGTTTTAGGCTCCAAGTTTAAATCAACTTGAAGCCTATAAATACCCCTCTCATCCCTGGTTAAAACACACAAGCACAGAGAGTCTAAAAGCAAAGAAACGCTGCTACAATCTCTTTAGAAATTCTCTCCTCCAAGTCTAAGTGTTAGAATTCTATTTAAGAGATGAGTGTGAGTGCTGGTAAGGGTTGTCTCCTAAACCCGTAAAAAGGAAAAGAAGAGTATAAAAAGGTGGTTGGCCTTCGTCTATTGAAGGAAGGCCTCTAGTGGACACCGATGACCTCGTTGGAGGAGGAAGCCGAAAGTGGATGTAGGTCACGTTGACTGAACCACTCTAAAACTGCCCTGTTCTCTGGTTTGCATTTTATTCTTGCTATTACCTTATTGTAAACCTCTTTAAATGCTTTCTGCTTTCAATTCATTTACGAACATGTTTCAAGTTAAGATATTTCCGAGATCATTTTTCGTCAGAAACGATTTTTATCGAACGAAGTTTTAATCGAGACGTAATCTTTCCGCTGCACTAATTCACCACCCCCCCCCCCTCTTAGTGTGCTCTTGATCCTAACAATTGGTATAAGAGCCTTGTTTTTCATATTTGGTTTAACACCCAAATTGAAATGGCTCTTTTCGGCTTTTAATAGGGTCACTCTCTCATTCGTCCTCCCTTTTTCAATGGAATGGACTACACTTATTGGAAAACTCGAATGAGAGTTTTCTTGTATTCATTGAATCTCGATTTATGGCACATAGTCGAATTTGGTTTTTGAATGTCTTCTCTTCCAATGAACCATTGGAATGATTTGGAGAAGAAGATGTTTTCTTTAAATGCTAGAGCTATGAATGCTCTATTTTATGCCTTAGACAAAAACGAGTTTAATCGGGTTTCTATGTGCGAAATGGCTTTCGACATTTGGCATATTCTTGAAACCACTCACGAAGGCACAAGTAGATTAAAATATTCGAAAATTAACTTTTTAATGCATGATTTTGAACTTTTTCATATTAAACCAAGCAAGACTATTGGAGACATGTATACCCACTTTACAGATGTCGTCAATAGTCTAAAAGCACTTGGTAAAAGCTTTTCAAATTTTGAACTCGTTAACAAGATTTTGCGCTCACTTTCTAAAACTTGGGATTCAAAAGTAATCACGATTCAAGAAAAAAAAAATTTAAATACTTTTCTGATTGAAGAACTAATAGGGTCTTTGAGACCTATGAAATAATGTGCAATGCATGTGAAGAACTCAAGAACCACATTCCAAAGAATAGGAAGGATTTCAAACTTAGAACATTTGAAGACCATTTCAGCATAAGCTCAAGTGATGGTGAACATGAACTACTCACTAAGAATTTTAAAAAGTTCATGAAACAAGAATTAAAGAACAAGAACAAAAAAGAACACAACTACTTGCTTTGAACGCAAGAAGAAGAACACAAAGTGGGATGAATCGAGCTCCTCCGAAGACAAGGAGAAAATCAACAAAGGCGAGGTGGCAAACTATGCCTTAATGGCTTTCGACGTTGAGGTAATCAATATGTCTTTAGTTTATTTTAAAATTACATAATATTTTTCATGAGTTATTTTTAATTTAGTTTAGTTGTTTTTCTTGAAAATTACTTGTTTAATAATGTTTAATAATGAAAATATAAAAATTAGGAATCATGCTTATCATGCTAGTAATTTTAAAAATAATCATAAAAATTACATATGATAAAGGAACATAAAATTAGACTTAAAACATGTTAGATGTTTTTTTATGTGATAAAGTGATAATATGTATCTTGATGATCTTCGTATTTAATTGAAAATACTTTATAAAAGCATGCTTGATGAAATAATGTAATGATGATTTGATATCATGTAATGATGATTCATGGATTTTGTATCGAAAACTAAGCTTGAAAAGTTAGATTCACCTAAAAAAGAAAATTACATATTTTATGATAAACAAACAAAATGATTCTAATTGAAAATATGAAATCATGCTTGATGAAATAATGTAATTTGAGATCATGCTTAATAAATTTAAATTTTAAAATTATGTATGATGATTTTTAAGTAATTTATGGTTTATTGATCTTGATGATTTTTGTGATTTTCGAACTTTGCGATCTTTCAAAAGTTCTTTTTTGACATTAATGAATGATGCATGGATTTGGTGTAAAAAAAAAGAACATGTATGTATGAAATCAATCAATAAGTTGAAACAAAACGAGAAAAGCATTTCTTTTGAAAATTACTTTTTCTCTATCTTATCAATTTTTCACTAAGAGATTGATAGTGTTGTTTGTGTCTTTTTGAATCTTTTGAAAGTAATGTTGAGATTTTGATGATTTTGTTGATTTGAATTTGAATGAGCTTTATCTTGATTTCTTGCAATTATAATTTGAATTCTCTATTGAATGAATCAAGATTGTTTTCTATTTAAAAGGAGATTTGTCGGAATGGTTCATGGTCTTTTAGTATTCATGATCTTGATAATTATGTTTTTGAAACTTTATGTAAATCAAGATTGTTAATCATGATTCTCTCGTTTAATCAAAGAGAATATTTTTCAAAATGAATCGTAAGTTGTTTTCTCTTGATTTTTCGATACCCACGGTTTGAGAAAATGTACCTTGATGCTTGGAACATTTTATGCATAAATTAATTTTTTGTTATTCAATACTCCCTTGTAATTATGATTTGTTTATCGCATGTAATGATTGAATCACTGTTATAAAAGAAAAAGGAAATTGTTAGCTTGCACATTGCAAAAGAGAACAAAAATATATGCTAGCTTAAATGATAAAACATGAGATTGTCTATAGTGTAAATTTATTGTTCTCATGATGTGTAGATTGAAATAATGATTAGAATATTGATGTAACTATAAATGATGATTTGGTATTATGCATGCAATCCTTTAACTTATGATAATGATGCATGCAATGATGAAATATTCATGATAAAATAATTATTTTGACATTCATGACTTGAATTTTTATCTATGCTATTTTTCTTTGTCATAATTTGAAAATTGATGTAAAGGGTCTTCTCTTCTTTTTAACAATGATAAAGGGGGAGTAAAACGTGCTAGAAAACAAATTTGCTAGCTTGTGCAATTCAAGAAGAAAGCAAAAATTATACTTCTCAAAATAGAAGAAATTGCTATCTTGAACATCACCAAGAATTGCTAGAAGATACAAAAATATGTTATCTTGTACATCGCAAAGAAAAGCAAATATGCCAACTTGCACATCTTTAAATTTGCTAGCTTGTATGTTGTAAAACTTGCATTTCTAAAACTTGATGGCTTGAATATTCTAAGCAATGATATAACACTTGCTAAATTTTCTAGCTTACAAATTGCATGATGATAAAATTTGATATTATATTTTTCATGCAATGATTTGAATCTATATCTCCAAACACTTAGAAAGTGGAACTTCTCCTTTTTGTTGATGACAAAGGGGGAGAAGTATGTTGATGTCATGTATGATTTGATCATGACATGTTGTTTGAATTTTTGAATCCAAGAGTTTCTATCAATATGGCATATTGATAAGGGGAGTTTGTTTAAACTTCGGAGTTAAGGTTAACTCCGTCGTCGATTGGTTGTCATCACAAAAAGGGGAAGATTGTTGAATCTTATATTTTGATGATGAAACCAATTGATATGTGTTTATGTTTTAATCTATGTTTTAAGTGATGCATGATGCTTCGATCAGGATGAGATAATTAAAGCAAGAAAAATCATGTCAGGCCGGAGGAACATGTCAGAAGATTGGACGTCGGGCTGGTGGATCGGTCGACGTATCGACAGAAGGCTTCGGGCCATGGATTCAGGCATCGAGCCAAAAAGAGTAGATATTGCGCCAAGGATATTGGAGTTACAGAGTTAACTGGCCGATTGGGCAATAGGCCACAAGAGAGGACGATGCGTTGAAGAATCGTACGAAGCATCGAGGGATCAATGACATGTCGGACAACTTGATTAATGCTTAATATTAATTGTCTAAATTGAAGTGTGTTTTTACATTTGCAGGATTAACTATGATAGCAAGACATAAAGAAAAATGAAGTCTTGGAGTCAAGGATGCAATTACGTTGGGAGTTCGAGAGTTCATCGGAAGTCCGGACGTTCATCGGAAGTTCTGGAGGAACCAGCCGAGAAGTCTCAAAGCTTGCTAGAGAAGCTCGTCGGAACTCGCCAAGAAGATCATCATGAAGTCTAGGAGCTTACTGAGAGTCCGTCGGAACATTGCCGAGAGATCGTCGGAAGTTTGGTGGAAGTTCGCCGAAAGTGTTGAATCTCGGATTTTGATGATGACATCAATTGTCATTTATTATTTAATCCATATGTTGAGATAAGTGTGCAGGATTAACTACGATGAAAGTAAGATATGCAACAGGAGTTACGCCGGAGTCAAGACTATGATCACGTTGGGGGTTCGAGAATTCGACAGAAGTTCGGACGGTCGTCGGAGGTTCTGCGGGAACAAATCCGAGAAGTCCAGGAGCTTGCCAAAAAAGCTCGTCGGAACTTGCCAAGTGGATCATCGCAAGTCCAGGAGTTTGCCGAAACTCCATAGGAGCATCACTGAGGGTTCATCGGATGATCGACGGAAGCTCATCGGAAGCTCGCCGGAAGAAGCGATTGACGCACCGGAGCAAGTTGCAATAAATGTCTTAAGAAATTCGTAGTTAGCACAATGATTAAGTTAGAAATGGGAGGTGATCCCATTATCTTAATCTTGGGGCTATTGGGCCCTTGACAAACCCAAATTGGGCCGAATGGATCAGCCCATTCGAACCCAAATTACTTGGCCAGAGGTGGCACCGCTTGGGTCGGCGATGGCACCACCTAGGGCTCAGTCTCCGAGCTCTCGTTGGGCGGTGTAACTGCCTCTCATAGAGGTGCAACCGCCTGAGCTCGGTCTCCGAGCTCTAGTAGGAGGTGCAACCGCCCCTGATAAGAGGTGCAACCACCCAGAGGCTTAGTCTTCGAGCTCTGCCAGGCGGTGCAACCGCCCTAGTCAGGTGGTGCAACCGCCCTAGTCAGGTGGTGCAACCGCCCTAGTCAGGTGGTGCAACCGCTAGACCCCGGAATTCTGTGAATTGATAGTTTTGAGCTCGAAATTCAAATAGGGTTGGGGCCTATAAATACCCCACCCTTTCAGCAATGAAAGTGTAACCAAAAACCACCGAAATCCTAATCTTACTCTATGATTTTTAGAGCTCAAAAGTGTTGTATAAGTTAAAAGTTCTCCGTCCTCTTTTCTTCCAAGTTTTGATCTGTCAAGAGAGATAAGAAAATTCTGTAAGGGTTGTCTCCTAAGCTCATCAAAAGGAGTGAAACTGTAAAAAGGTGGTTGACCTTCACCTATTGAAGGAAGGCCTCGAGTGGACGTCGGTGACCTCGTCGGTAGAGGAAGCCAAAAGTGGATGTAGGTCAAGATTGACCGAACCACTCTAAATCTCAGTTAGCATTTACTTTGAGCATATTATCTTTACTGCAAACCTCCTCAATAGCTTACTACCTTCTGCGCATTTATGATCATGTTTCAAAGTTCAGTATTTTCCGAATCGGCATTTAGACGTAAATCAGTTTTATCGTACGAACATCATATTTCAGTTTACGCTTACATTCTAATTTCCATCATAACTGCAAACTGCCTTCATAGACTTACTTTAACTGCATCTTACTTGATCACAAGTTAAAGTGATCTACGAATCGGCTTTTCTAGCGAAATCGCTCTTATCGTACGAACGCAGTTTTAATCGTCGAAAGTTTTCTGCTGCACTAATTCACCCCCCCCATTTAGTGCTCTTGATCCTAACAATTGGTATCAGAGTGGGGTTAACTCTCAAATGGATTAAAACCCAAGAGAGATGGCATACGTCGGAAACCAAGAGGGCTATTCTATTACACGTCCACCCATGTTCAATAGGACGGACTACACCTATTGGAAGACTCGAATGAGGATCCTCCTTATTTCAATGGATTTTGAACTTTGGAATCTTGTTGAAAATCGATTTTCGAAGTCTTCTCTTCCAATGATCGATTGGAATGAATTGGAGAAGAAGACTTTCGCTCTTAATGCAAAGGCTATGAATACCTTATTTTGTGCACTTGATAAAAATGAGTTTAATCGTGTTTCGGTTTATGAAACCGCATTTGATATTTGGCATACACTCGAAGTGACTCACGAAGGTACAAGTAGAGTGAAAGAGTCAAAAATCAATCTTTTGATACACTCTTTCGAACTTTTCCGAATGAAACCGAGCGAGACTATTGGCGACATGTACACTCGTTTCACGGATGTCGTCAATGGTCTAAAAGGACTCGGCAAAAGTTTTTCAGATTTTGAGCTCGTAAATAAGATTCTAAGATCCCTTCCTAAGAGTTGGGACCCTAAAGTCACTGCTATTCAAGAGGCTAAAGATTTAAACAACTTCCCTCTTGAAGAACTAATCGGGTCATTAATGACCTATGAAATTACATGCAAGGCTCATGAAGAATAAGAAGACATCCTTCTAAAGAATAGAAAGGATATGACACTTAGAAATTTAGATGACCACTTGAGAGAAAACTCAAGTGATGAGGACTATGATGATGACTTGGCACTTCTAACAAGGAAATTAAAAAAATTCATTAAGAGAAATAAGTTTAAAAATGACATAAAAAATAAACTTGAACCCAAAAATGACCAAGTTATTTGCTATGAGTGCAAAAAGTCAGGACACTACAAAAGTGATTGTCCCCAAGCCAAGAAGAGAACATCAATGAAGAAGGCGCTCAAAGTAACGTGGGATGACTCGAGCACGTCCGAAGAAGAGGAGTCCAATACCGAGCAAGTTGCTCATTACACCTTAATGGCCATCGGAGAGGAGGTAATAAATTTAATTGATGCAGATTTATCATTTGATGAGTTATTAAATGCCTCCCATGACTTATTTGATGAATGCAAGATTATTAGTAGAAAATACAAATTGCTAAAAAAGGAGTATGATAGTCTTACTTGTCATTTCGATAAGTTAAAAACTGAATATCATGATAGTTTAGGTTCTTGTATAAAATGTCATGATCTAGAAACTATCCAAAAGGAAAACTTGCTACTTAAGGACACCTTGAAGAAATTCAAGGTTGGTAGCTTTGAACATGATCCTTACAAACAAGGGTCACGTTCCCAAAAGAAGTGGAATCAGATTTGTGAGAAATCCTTGTTGAATCTCGTATTTTGATGATGAAACTACTTGATATATGTTTATGATTTAATCTACGTTTTGAGTGACGCAGGATGCTTCGATCAGGATGAGACAATTAAAGCAGGAAAATCATGTTGTGCCGAAGGAACGTGTCAGAAGATTGGACGTCGGGCCGGTGGATCGGTCGACGTATCGACAGAAGGCTTCGGGCCATGGACTCGGGCATCGGGCCAAGAAGAGCGGGTATTGTGCCAAGGATATCGGAGTTGCGGAGTCAACTGGCCGATTGGGCAATAGGTTGCAGGAGAGGATGATGCGCCAAAGAATCGGACGAAGCGTCGAGGGACCAATGACATGTCGGACAACTTGGTTAATTGCTTAGGATTAATTGTCTCGATCGAAGTTTTGTTTTGTTGTGCAGGATTAACTACGATGAGAGTAAGACAAGCAGCAGGTGTTGCGCCGGAGTCAAGATCATGATCACGTTGGGAGTTCGAGAGTTCGACGGAAGTTCGGACGGTTATCGGAGGTTCAGCGAGAACATATCCGAGAAATCCAGAAGCTTGCCAAGCGAAGCTCGTCGGAACTCGCCAAGTGGATCGTCGCAAAGTCCAGGAGTATGCCGGATGTCCGCAGAAGGATCACCGAGGGTTTATCGGATGATCGACGGAAGTTCGCCAGAAACTCGCCAGAAGAAGCGATTGACGCATCGGAGCATAGCTGCAGAAGTTGTCTTAGAGTTAATCGTAGTTAGCACGATGATTAAGCTTGAAAATGGGAGGTGATCCCATTAGCTTAATCTTGGGGCAATTGGGCCCCTGAAAAGATTCAAATTGGGCCGAATGGAACGAACCATTCGGACCCTGATTGCACCAGGCGGTGCAACCGCCTAGGCCAGGAGGTGCAACCGCCAGGGCTGCGGGACTAGGCGGTGCAACCGCCCCAGCCAGGCGGTGCAACCGCCCAGGCCATGTCTTCCAGCGGGACTGGGCGGAGCAACCGCCCCAGCCAAGAGGTGCAACCGCCCAGGGCTCAGTCTCCAAGCAAGACTGGGCGGTGCAACCTCCTCTGTCAAGAGGTAGCACCGCCAGAGCTCAAGTTTCGAGCTCTGCCAAGAGGTGCAACCACCGAGCTCGATCTTCGAGCTCTGGCAGAGAGGTGCAACCACCTCTGGCAGAGACGTGCATCAGCCTGAGCTCAGTTTCGAGCTCTGCCAGGTGATGCAACCACCGAGCTCAGTCTTCGAGCTCTGCCAGGCGGTGCAACCACCGAGCTCAGTCTTCGAGCTCTGGCAGAGAGGTGCAATCGCCTGAGCTCAGTCTTCGAGCTCTGCCAGGCGGTGCCACCTCTCCAGTCAAGAGGTGCAACCGCCTGATCCCGGAATTCCGGGATTTGATCGTTTTGAGCTCCAAATTTGAATTGGGTTGGGGCCTATAAATACCCCACCCATTCAACACTGAAAGAAAACAGATCCACACCGAATTCTTGATCTTTTCAGTGATTCTAAGAGCTCAAATTTGTGTAAAGTCCTAAAGTTCTCCTCCTTCTGTTCTTCAAGTCTTGAGTTGTAAAGAGAGGAGAGAAAGGATCTGTAAAGGTTGTCTCCTGAGCCTGTCAAAAGGAGAGAAACTGTAAAAGGGCAGTTAGCCTTCGCCCATTGAAGGAAGGCAGCTAGTTGACGTCGGTGACCTCGTCGGAGGAGGAAGCCAAAAGTGGAGTAGGTCAAGACTGACCGAACCACTCTAAATCTCTGGTTTGCTTTTACCTTGAGCACTTTATCATTACTGCAAACCTCATACATTGCTACTGCCCTCTGCGCCTTTACGAACGAGTTTCTAAGCTCTGATCTTTCAGAATCTGCATTCAAACGTAAATCGTGTTTTCGTACGATCTTCACACTGCAGTTTACGCTTACATTCGGATTCCATTTATAACTGCAAATTGCTTTCTACGTAAAACGCTTTTCAAGGTTCAAAACTATTTTTAGACGCAAAACTACATTTAGACGTAAAATTACGTTTAGACGTAAAACTACGTTTAGACGCAAAACTGCGTTTAGACGTAAAATTGCGTTTAGACGTAAAATTGCGTTTAGACGTAAAACTGCGTTTAGACGCAAAACTGCGTTTAGACGTAAAACTGCGTTTAGACGTAAAACTACGTTTGGACGTAAAACTGAGTTTAGACGCAAACTGCGCTTAGACGCAAACTGTGCTTAGACGCAAACTGCGCTTAGACGCAAACTGTGTTTAGACGCAAACTGTGTTTAGACGCAAACTGCGCTTAGACGCAAACTGCGCTTAGACGCAAACTGCACTGTGATTCTGCTTTTATATCGAAATCGTTTTTTATCGGACGAACGCAGCTTTCGTTTTTAAAATAATTGTTAAGATTTCCGCTGCACTAATTCACCCCCCCCCCTCTTAGTGCTCTCGATCCTAACAATCCTCACCAAAATCCAACCACCTTCATAAAAGGCCCCATCCTACATGTTCGACACCAAAGCAAATGCAACTTTTGTTGCAAACATGGACACAAAACGCATTATTGTCCATTCAAGAAAATTAGTCCGAACAAATTAATTTGGGTTCCTAAAGGAACCATGATAAACTCTATGCAACATGATAAATAATGTAGATCAGTTTTTGAGGCACCCAAAAGTAAATGGGTACCTAAAAATTATCCTTTCTTGTAGAGACATACACCATCACAAGCTAGGAGCAAGAGATGGTACCTTGATAGTGGATGCTCAAGGCATATGACCGGAGATCCATCTCAATTCTCTAAGCTCACTAACATAGACGAAGGATATGTCACCTTCGGAGACAACAACAAGGGTAAAATCATTGGCAAAGGAACCATAGGTAATAAATCCAACTTCTTTATTAAAGATGTTTTGTTAGTTGATGGTTTAAAACATAACCTCTTGAGCATTAGTCAATTATGTGATAAAGGATATATTGTCAAATTCGAATCTAATGCTTGCATCATTGAAAAACCACACAACAACACATCTATGATTGCATTAAAACAAAATAACGTATACACTATTGACATCAATTATCTGTGTAATGGAATGTGTTTCTCGGTTTTAAATGAGGATGCTTGGCTATGGCATAAAAGATTAGGTCACACTAGCATGAAACTAATCACTCAAATATCATCCAAAGAACTTATAATAGGAATTCCTCATATCAAGTTCATTAAAGATAATGTATGTGATGCTTGTCAATTAGGTAAACAAATTAATGGTAGTTTCAAATCTAAGAATCAAATAAGCACCTCTAGACCCTTGCAATTGATCCATATGGACTTGTTTGGACCAATCTCTACATCAAGCCTAGGAGATAGCAAATACGTCTTCGTCATTGTAGATGACTATAGCAGATACACATGGACTTACTTCTTAAAATACAAAAAATGAATTCTTTAGATATTTTAACAAGTTTTGTAAACTTATTCAAAATGAAAAGGGTTCTATGATTTCATCAATTAGAAGTGATCACAGTGGTGAATTTCAAAACCGTGATTTCCAAGAATTTTGTGAACTTAATGGATACAACCACAACTTCTCTACTCCAAGAAATCCTCAATAAAATGGAGTAGTAGAAAGAAAAAATAGAAACTTACAAGAAATGGCAAGAACCATGTTGAATGAACATAGCCTACCCAAATATTTTTGGGCCAAAGCCGTAAACACTGCATGCAATATTTTGAATAGAGTTCTAGTAAGACCCCTACTCACCAAAAGTCCCTATGAGTTGTGGAACAACAAAAAACCTAATGTTTTATATTTTAAAGTTTTTGGGTGTAAGTGTTTTATCTTGAATGAAAAAGATGCCTTAGGAAAATTTGATGTTAAATCCAATGAAGGAATTTTTCTTGGTTATTCTTCAGTTTCTAAAGCTTTTCGTATCTTCAATAAAAGAACTTTAATTATTGAAGAATCCATTCATGTTGTTTTCAATGAGATTTCCGAAATCAAGAAAAACGATTTTGATGATGATGTTAACTTCGATTCTTTAAATTTAAATGAAATCCCTTCTCCAACTAGCAACTTGGATGCATCCACCTCCGAAATATCCTTACCCAGGGATTGGAAGTATATAGATGCTCATCCTAAGGAGCTAATCTTAGGAGACACATCAAAGGGGGTTCAGACACGTTCTTCTCTTAAAAATTTTTATGCCAACGTCGCTTTTCTCTCCCAAATTGAACCTAAATGTATTGACGAAGCCATGAAAGATGATTCATGGATTATCGCAATGCAAGATGAATTAAATCAATTTGAGAGAAATGAGGTATGGAAGCTTGTTCCTAGGCCAAATGATCATTTAGTTATTAGAATTAAATGGGTCTTTAGAAACAAGCAAGATGAATATGGTATCGTGATTAGAAACAAGGCTAGATTAGTGGCCAAAGGTTTTAACCAAGAAGAAGGTATCGATTACGAAGAAACCTTCGCTCCTGTGGCTCGATTAGAAGCCATAAGGATGCTCCTTGCCTATGGTAGTAGTAATAATTTTAAGTTGTTTCAAATAGATGTTAAAAGTGCTTTTCTTAATTGCTTTATTTCCGAAGAAGTTTATGTTGAACAACCTCCTGGATTTGAAAATAATAGCCTCCCTAATCATGTGTTTAAATTAACTAAAGCTTTCTATGGTTTAAAACAAGCCCCTAGGGCTTGGTATGAGAGACTTAGTTCTTTTCTTATTGAAAATAATTTCACAAAAAGCAAGGTTGATACTACATTGTTTATCAAGAATTTTGAAAATAATTTTCTCATTGTTCAGATTTATGTTGATGATATTATCTTCGGTTCTATGAATGAATCTCTTTGTGAATCTTTTGCTAAAACCATGAGTCTCGAATTTGAAATGAGTTTGATGGGAGAATTAACCTTTTTCTTAGGCTTACAAATTAAGCAACTAAGCAATGACATCCTTATTAGTCAAACTAAATATGCTTTAGATCTATTGAAAATATTTAATATGGATAGCTCAAAAGCTATTAACACCCCTATGAGCACCTCCACTAAGTTAGAAGTTGATGAGAGTGGAGAAAGCTTCGATCAAAAGACTTATAGGGGTATGATAGGAAGTTTACTTTACCTCACTGCAACTAGACCAGATATCATGTTTAGTGTAAGACTTTGTGCTAGGTTTCAATCGAACCCTAAGATATCTCATCTCAAAGCGGTTAAAAGAATACTTAGATATCTTAAAGGTACTACAAATCTAGGATTATGGTATCCAAAATCCAAAAATTTTGAGTTAATTGCTTATGCTGATGCGGATTTTGCTTGGTGTTGACTAGATAGAAAAAGCACATCAGGAACATGTCAATTTTTAGGACATTCCCTTGTTTCCTGGTAATCTAAGAAACAAAACTCGGTTGCACTATCAACAACCGAAGCTGAATATATTGCAGCTAGTGCATGCTGTGCATAAGTTGTGTGGATGAAAAACACCTTAGAAGATTATAAAGTCTACTTTAAAAACATTCCCATTAAATGTGATAACACGTGTAATATGTTTAACAAAGAATCCTATTCAATACTCAAGAACAAAACATATTGATATTAGACATCACTTTATATGAGATCATGTTACTAATCATGATGTAATCATAGAGTTCATGTTAGGATCGAGAGCACTAAGAGGGGGGGGGGGTGAATTAGTGCAGTGGAAATCTTTCAGCGATTAAAAACGAAAGCTGCGTTCGTTCGATAAAAACTATTTTGATGCAAAAGCCGATTCTAAGATTACTTATGATTAAGTGCAGTCTACATGTAAACACAATTAGCGTCTAAACGCAGTTTACGTCTAAATGCAGATTGCATCTAAACTCAGATTGCGTCTAAGCGCAGTTTGCGTCCAAGCGCAGATTGCGCAGTTTGTGTCTAAGCGCAGATTGCGTCTAAACACAGTTTGCATCTAAGCGCAGTTTAAGCAGAAGTATAAAGACAATGTGCTACTATTGTACAGCTCAAAAAGTAATCTGCAGAAAGCAGATTTACGTCTAAACGCAGATTTACGTCTAAACGCATATTTACGTCTAAACGTAGATTTACGTCTAAACGCATATTTACGTCTGAACTTTGAAACTCGCTTGTATACTCGCAGAAGGCAGTATGCAGTTGAAATCAAGACATAAACGTAAACTGAAATCTGATGATTGTGCGAGGAAAGCCGATTTACGTCTAAATGCAGTTTTACGTCTAAATGTTGAAACTCGTTCGTAAAATTGCAGAAGACAGTTTGTAGTTATAAATAGAATCAAAATGTAAATGTAAACTGCAAGGAATCTCGTTCGTAAAAGCGCAGAAGACAGTTCGCAGTTATAAACAGATTCAAGACGTAAATGTAAGCTGCAATGTAAAGATCGTACGAAAACACCTATTGACGTCTGAATCCAGATTCGGAAAGATCAGCCCTTAGAACTTGTTCATAAAGGCACAGAGAGCAGTAGTTATGTAGGAGGTTTGCAGTAATGATAAGGTACTCGAAATAAAAGCAAACCAGAGATTTAGAGTGGTTCGGTCAGTCTTGACCTACTCCACTTTTGGCTTCCTCCTCCAACGAGGTCACCGACGTCAACTAGCTGCCTTCCTTCAATGGGCGAAGGCCAACTGCCCTTTTACAATTTCTCTCCTTTTGATGGGCTCAGGAGACAACCCTTACAGATCCTTTCTCTCCTCTCTTTACAACTCAAGACTTGAAGAACAGAAAAAGGAGAACTTTTGGACTTTACACAAATTTGAGCTCTTAGAATCACTGAAAAGATCAAGAATTCGGTGTGGATCTATATCCCTTCAGTGCTGAATGGGTGGGGTATTTATAGGCCCCAACCCAATTCAAATTTGGAGCTCAAAACGATCAAATCCCGGAATTTCGGGATCAGGCGGTTGCACCTCTTGACTGGAGAGGTTGCACCGCTTGGCAGAGCTCGAAGACCGAGCTCAGGCGGTGCTACCTCTCTGTCAGGGAGGTTGCACCGCCCAGTCTTGCTCGAAGACTGAGCCCAGGCGGTGCCACCTCTCTATCAGGGAGGTTGCACCGCCCAGTCTTGCTCGAAGACTGAGCCCAGGCGGTGCCACCTCTCTGTTAGGGAAGTTGCACCGCCCAGTCTTTGCTCGAAGACTGAGCCCAGGCGGTGCCACCTCCTGGCTGGGGAGGTTGCACCGCCCAGTCTCGCTGGGAGGCTTAGCCCAAGCGGTGCCACCTCTTGGCCTAGGCGGTTGCACCTCCTGGTGCAATCAGGGTCCGAATGGTTAGCTCCATTCGGCCCACTTTCTATCTTTTCAGGGGCCCAATTGCCCCAAGATTAAGCTAATGGGATCACCTCCCATTTTCCAACTTAATCAACATGCTAACTATGATTAAATCTAAGACAATTTCTGCAGCTTTGCTCCGATGCGTCAATCGCTTCTTCCGGCGAGTTTCCGGCGAACTTCCGTCGATCATCCGATGTACCCTCGGTGATTCTTCTGCGGACTTCCGGCAAACTCCTGGACTTTGCGACGATCCACTTGGCGAGTTCCGACGAGCTTCGCTTGGCAAGCTTCTGGACTTCTCGGATCTGTTCTCGCAGAACCTCCGACGACCGTCCGAACTTCCGTCGAACTCTCGAACTCCCAACGTGATCATGAACTTGACTCCGGCGCAACTCCTGCTGCTTGTCTAACTTTTATCGTAGTTAATCCTGCACACTTATCTCAACACATAGATTAGACAACAAATGACAATTGACTTCATCATCAAAATCCGAGATTCAACAATCTCCCCCTTTTTTATGATGACAATCAATTGATAATGGAGTTATCCTTAACTCCCCCTGTCTATATGCCATAGTTGAGATAAGTCAACCTTGAATTCAAGACCTAAGAATTCAAGTGACGTATTGATAAGTTAGATCAGTTAAACTTATCAATACTCCCATCATGATACTCATCATGAGATATCTCTTCAAAGATGATGTCAAGGCTTGACATACATCATCAAGTTTGTATGATTGTGTTTGTAACTATTCATCATGTAGTTTGAACATTATTATATAAAGTTGTGAAGCGCTATTACATGATGCACATATTTGAAATATTCTAGCAAGTTTTGCATTTTCTTCACATGATAAGATATCAACTCAGGGCATAATGCAAACTATAGCACACGTTCATATATCTCTTGGTGATGCAAGGATGGCATAATCATAATATTGTTTATAGCATCACTCAAGTATTTTGCAAGTATGATCATGGCAGTTTTTATCAATTCATATTTTTCTCCCCCTTTGTCATCAACAAAAAGCATAGTAATTATGATACCAGGAAAATAATAATAGCAAGCTTAGAGGAATTTTACATAGATTGCTTTAAAATTTCTTCCCCTTTTTGTTATAAGCCATTGTCTATGTAAAGATTTAGCAGGATGGAATACATACACATGAATCACTTCATCAAATCTATTTCAGAAACTTATTTTTCATGAAAGTGTACGAGAAAATTTGTTTTATAGCATTCGAATAAATAAGATGCATTCGGACAAGATTTTGTTGCAGATTTTTACATGGCAATCAAGTGATTTGATCATTCAATATAGTCCAAAAAATAATTTTAACAAATTCATCTATTCGGACACATCAACATTCCTAATTCTCTTTTAATGAAATCAAGGCACAACATTCTTAATTTGGACACATCACATACCAAACAGTAATGATACCATAAAAATCTGAGATAACTTTTACCATAAGGCGCAAGATATATGTTAACCACGATAGATGTTTACAGCCAACACATCAGAAGTAACATAAGAAGTTTACAACAACAACAGGTGTTCAACAAGTTCATTGATGAGGTGAAAATTTAAAATGCCTAAACAAGGAGTCAAATTGACTATGAATTTGCTGCAGCTCAGATAGGATTTGATCTTGTCGTTGTTCATGTTAGGATCGAGAGCACTAAGAGGGGGGGGGGTGAATTAGTGCAGCGGAAATCTTACAGCAATTTAAAAGCTAAAGCTGCGTTCGTCCGATAAAAAATGATTTCGATATAAAAGCAGAATCACAGTGCAGTTTGCGTCTAAGCGCAGTTTTGCGTCTAAGCGCAGTTTGCGTCTAAACACAGTTTGCGTCTAAGCGCAGTTTGCGTCTAAGCGCAGTTTGCGTGTAAGCGCAGTTTGCGTCTAAACTCAGTTTTACGTCCAAACGCAGTTTTACGTCAAAACGCAGTTTTACGTCTAAACACAGTTTTACGTCTAAACGCAGTTTTGCGTCTAAACGCAGTTTTACGTCTAAACGTAGTTTTACATCTAAACGCAGTTTTACGTCTAAACGCAGTTTTACGTCTAAACGTAATTTTACGTCTAAATGTAGTTTTGCGTCTAAAAGCAGTTTTGAACCTTGAAAAGCGTTTTACGTAGAAAGCAATTTGCAGTTATAAATGGAATCCGAATGTAAGCGTAAACTGCAGTGTGAAGATCGTACGAAAACACGATTTACGTTTGAATGCAGATTCTGAAAGATCAGAGCTTAGAAACTCGTTCGTAAAGGCGCAGAGGGCAGTAGCAATGTAGGAGGTTTGTAGTAATGATAAAGTGCTCAAGGTAAAAGCAAACCAGAGATTTAGAGTGGTTCGGTCAGTCTTGACCTACTCCACTTTTGGCTTCCTCCTCCGACGAGGTCACCGACGTCAACTAGCTGCCTTCCTTCAATGGGCGAAGGCTAACTGCCCTTTTACAGTTTCTCTCCTTTTGACAGGCTCAGGAGACAACCTTTACAGATCCTTTCTCTCCTCTCTTTACAACTCAAGACTTGAAGAACAGAAGGAGGAGAACTTTAGGACTTTACACAAATTTGAGCTCTTAGAATCACTGAAAAGATCAAGAATTCGGTGTGGATCTGTTGTCAATTCAGTGTTGAATGGGTGGGGTATTTATAGGCCCCAACCCAATTCAAATTTGGAGCTCAAAACGATCAAATCCCGGAATTCCGGGATCAGGCGGTTGCACCTCTTGACTGGAGAGGTGGCACCACCTGGCAGAGCTCGAAGACTGAGCTCAGGCGATTGCACCTCTCTGCCAGAGCTCGAAGACTGAGCTCAGTGGTTGCATCGCCTGGCAGAGCTCGAAGTCTGAGCTCGGTGGTTGCATCACCTGGCAGAGCTCGAAACTGAGCTCAGGCTGATGCACCTCTCTGCCAGAGGTGGTTGCACCTCTCTGCCAGAGCTCGAAGACCGAGCTCAGGCGATGCATCACCTGTCCAAAGAGGTTGCACCTCTCTGCCAGAGCTTGAAGACCGAGCTCGGTGGTTGCACCTCTTGGCAGAGCTCGAAACTTTAGCTCTGGCGGTGCTACCTCTTGACAGAGGAGGTTGCACCGCCCAGTCTCGCTTGGAGACTGAGCCCTGGGCGGTTGCACCTCTTGGCTGGGGCGGTTGCACCGCCCAGTCCCGCTGGAAGACATGGCCTGGGCGGTTGCACCGCCTGGCTGGGGCGGTTGCACCGCCCAGTCCCGCAGCCCAGGCGGTTGCACCTCCTGTCCTAGGCGGTTGCACCGCCTGGTGCAATCAGGGTCCGAATGGTTCGCTCCATTCGGCCCAATTTGAATCTTTTCAGGGGCCCAATTGCCCCAAGATTAAGCTAATGGGATCACCTCCCATTTTCAAGCTTAATCATCGTGCTAACTACGATTAACTCTAAGACAACTTCTGCAGCTATGCTCCGATGCGTCAATCGCTTCTTCCGGCGAGTTTCCGGCGAACTTCCGTCGATCATCCGATAAACCCTCGGTGATCCTTCTGCGGACTTCCGACATACTCCTGGACTTTGCGACGATCCACTTGGCGAGTTCCGACGAGCTTCGCTTGGCAAGCTTCTGGACTTCTCGGATCTGTTCTCGCTGAACCTCCGACGACCGTCCGAACTTTCGTCGAACTCTCGAACTCCCAACGTGATCATGATCTTGACTCCGGCGTAACACCTGCTGCTTGTCTTACTCTCATCGTAGTTAATCCTGCACACTTATCTCAACACATAGATTAGATAACAAATGACAATTGACTTCATCATCAAAATCCGAGATTCAACAATCTCCCCCTTTTTGATGATGACAATCAATTGATAAAGGAGTTGTCCTTAACTCCCCCTATCTATATGCCATAGTTGAGATAAGTCAACCTTGAATTCAAGACCTAAGAATTCAAGTGACGTATTGATAAGTTAGATCAGTTAAACTTATCAATGCTCCCATCATGATGCCCATCATGATGTATCTCTTCAAGTATGATGTCAAGGCATGACATACATCATTAAGTTTGTATGATAGTGTTTGTAACTATTCATCATGTAATCATATAAAGCTACGAAGGACTTTTTACATGATGCACACATTTGAGATTTTCTAGCAAGTTTGCATTTTCTTCACAATATAGAATATCAAATCAAGACATGATGCAAACTATAGCACATGTTCACATATCTCTTGGTGATGCAAGGATGGCATAACTATAACATTGTTTATAGCATCACTCAAGTATTTGCAACTATGACATAGACATGATTATGGCAGTTCAGCTATGACATAGTGTTTATCAATTCATATGTTTCTCCCCCTTTGTCATCAACAAAAAGCATGATAGCATTATCAAGCACATAAAGGAAGTCATGACACATATAATTCTTTGAATATCTCTTATTGTTTGTTGCTTGAAGGAGGAAAGTCATTTTTCAAAAAGTTTTCATAAGAGTGTACAGGAACATCCCATTTTTAGCATACAAACCGAAAAATGAACTTCTTACATGTATTTGGTTAAAAATATTTGTCACATAATTTGCAACATGTTATTTGATCAAGCGTTGTCAAGGCATGTAATAGGAATAACATCCGAAAAATAATTTTAACTAGTTTAAGTATTCGGACACATCAACATTCCTAATTCTCTTCTTATGTAATCAAATTGTTCTTCACATAGGGGTTTTGTGAAGATATCAGCTAGTTGTTGTTTGGTATCAATAAACTCTATGGTTACATCATGATTAATGACATGATCTCGTATAAAGTGATGTCTAATATCAATGTGTTTTGTTCTTGAGTGTTGTATAGGATTTTTAGTTAAGCATATTGCACTCGTGTTATCACATTTAATGGGAATATCTTTAAGATTTACTTTGTAATCTTCTAAAGTGTTTTTCATCCATACAACTTGTGCACAGCATGCACTTGCTGCAATGTATTCAGCTTCGGTTGTTGATAGAGCAACCGAGTTTTGTTTCTTAGATGACCAGGATACAAGGGCATGTCCTAAAAATTGACATGATCCTGATGTGCTTTTTCTGTCTAGTCTACAGCCAGCGAAGTCCGCATCAGCATAAGCTGTTAATTCAAAATTTTCTGATTTTGGGTACCATAATCCTAGATTGGTAGTTCCATTAAGATATCTGAGTATTCTTTTGACAGCTTTGAGATGAGATATCTTAGGGTCTGATTGAAATCTAGCACAAAGTCCTACACTGAACATGATGTCTGGTCTGGTGGCAGTGAGGTAAAGTAAACTTCCTATCATACCCCTATAGGTTTTTTGATCGAAGCTTTCTCCATTCTCATCAATTTCTAACTTAGTGGAGGTGCTCATAGGAGTGTCAATGGCTTTTGAATTATTCATTTTGAACTTCTTTAGCAAACTCACAGCATATTTGGTTTGACTAATAAAGATGTCATTGCTTAGTTGTTTGATTTGTAGGCCTAAGAAGAATGTTAACTCTCCCATTAGACTCATTTCGAATTCATGACTCATAGTTTTCGCAAAGGATTCACAAAGAGATTCATTTGTAGAACCAAAGATAATATCATCAACATAAATTTGAACAATGAGAAAATTATTTTCAAAGTTCTTGATGAATAATGTAGTATCAACCTTACCTTTTATGAAATTATTTTCAATAAGAAAAGAACTAAGTCTCTCATACCAAGCCCTAGGAGCTTGTTTTAAACCATAGAGAGCTTTAGTTAATCTAAACACATGATTAGGGAGACTATTATTTTCAAATCCAGGAGGTTGTTCAACATAGACTTCTTCGGAAATAAAGCCATTAAGAAAGGCGCTTTTAACATCCATTTGAAACAACTTAAAATTATTACTGCTAGCGTAGGCAAGGAGCATCCTTATGGCTTCCAATCGTGCCACAGGAGCGAAGGTTTCTTCGTAATCGATACCTTCTTCTTGGTTGAAACCTTTGGCCACTAATCTAGCCTTGTTTCTAACCACGATACCATTTTCATTTTGCTTGTTTCTGAAGACCCATTTAGTACCAATAACTAGATGGTCATTTGGCCTAGGAACAAGCTTCCACACTCCATTTCTTTCAAATTGATTTAATTCTTCTTGCATTGCGATAATCCATGAATCATCTTTCATGGCTTCATCAACGCATTTGGGTTCAATTTGGGAGAGAAATGCGGTATTTGCACAAAAGGTTTTAAGAGAAGATCGTGTTTGAACTCCCTTTGATGTGTCTCCTAAGATTAGCTCCTTAGGATGAGCATCTATATACTTCCAATCCTTGGGTAAGGAAATCTGAGAAGTGGATGCATCCAAGTTGCTAGTTGGAGACGGGGTCTCGTTTAAATTTAAAGAATCAAAATTAACATCATCGTCAAGATCATTTTTCGTGAGTTCAGAAGTCTCATTGAAAACAACATGAATGGATTCTTCAATAATTAGAGTTCTTTTATTAAAGATACGAAAGGCTTTAGAAACTGTAGAATAACCAAGAAAGATTCCTTCATCGGATTTAGCATCAAATTTTCCTAAGTTGTCTTTTTCATTCAAGATAAAACACTTACACCCAAAGACTTTGAAATATGAAACGTTGGGTTTTTTATTGTTCCATAACTCATAGGGAGTTTTGGTTAGTAGAGATCTCACTAGAACTCTATTTAAGATATAGCATGCAGTATTTACGGCTTCGGCCCAAAAATATTTGGGTAGGTTATGTTCATTTAACATGGTTCTTGCCATTTCTTGTAAATTTTGATTTTTTCTTTCTACAACTCCATTTTGTTGAGGGTTTCTAGGAGTAGAGAAATTATGGTTGTATCCATTAAGTTCACAAAATTCTTGGAAATCATGGTTTTGAAATTCACCACCATGATCACTTCTAATTGACGAAATCATAGAACCTTTCTCATTCTGAATGAGTTTGCAAAACTTGGTAAAAGATCTAAGGCATTCACTTTTCTGTTTTAAAAAGTAAGTCCATGTGTATCTGCTATAGTCATCTATGATGACGAAAGCGTATTTGCTACCTCCTAGGCTTGATGTGGAGATGGGTCCGAACAAGTCCATATGGATCAATTGTAAGGGCCTAGAGGTGCTTACTTGATTTTTAGATTTGAAGCTACTCTTAATTTGTTTACCTAATTGGCAGGCATCACATACATTATCTTTGATGAACTTGATATGAGGAATTCCTCTTACAAGTTCTTTGGATGATATTTGAGTGATTAGCTTCATGCTAGCATGGCCTAATCTTCTGTGCCATATCCAAGCATTCTCATTTAAAGCAGAAAAACATGTTTCATTACATAAATCATCGATGTCAATAGTGTATATGTTATTTTGTTTTAATGCAATCATAGATATGTTTTTGTGAGGTTTTTCAATGACGCAAGCATTAGATTCAAATTTGATGATATATCCTTTATCACATAATTGACTAATGCTTAGGAGGTTATGTTTTAGACCATCAACTAGCAAAACATCTTCAATAGAAAAGTTGGATTTGTTACCTATGGTTCCTTTGCCAATGATTTTACCCTTGTTGTTGTCTCCGAAGGTGACATATCCTTCGTTTATGCTAGAGAGCTTAGAGAATTGGGATGAATCTCCGGTCATATGCCTTGAGCATCCACTGTCAAGGTACCATCTCTTGCTCCTAGCTTGCGATGGTTTAGTTTTCTACAAGAAAGGATGATGTTTAGGTACCCATTTGCTTTTGGGTTCCTCACAAATAGATCTACATTTTTTATCATGTTGCATAGAATTTGTCATGGTTCCTTTAGGAACCCATATCAATTTGTTTGGACTCAATTTCCTGAATGGACAATAATGTGTCTTGTGACCAAACTTGCAACAAAAGTTGCATTTGCTTCTAACATGTAAGATGGGGCCTTTTACAAAGGTAGTTGGATTTTGGTGAGGACTCCTCACAAATCCAATCCCACTTCTTTTGGGAGCATGACCCTTGTTTGTAAGGATCATGTTTAATGACTTGCTACCAACCTCGAATTTCTTCAAGGTGTCCTTAAGTAGCAAGTTTTCTTTTTGACAGATTTCTAGATCATGACATCTTATACATGAATTTAAACTATCATGATATTCGATTTTTAACTTATTAAAGTCATAAGTAAGACTATCATGTACCTTTTTTAGCAATTTGTATTTTCTATTTATAACTTTGCGTTCATCAAATAAATCATGGAAGGCATTTGATAATTCATCGAAAGATAAATCAGCATCTAATAAATCCGTTACCTCCTCTCCGATAGTCATTAAGGCGTAATGAGCAACTTGCTCGGTGTTGGACTCCTCTTCTTCAGATGCGCTCGAGTCATCCCATGTTGCTTGAAGAGCCTTCTTCGTTGATGTTCTTCTTTTGACTTGGGGACAATCATTCTTGTAGTGTCCCGGCTTTTTACATTCGTAGCAGATCACTTGGTCCTTCTTGGATTCAAGTTTATTTTTCACATCGTTTTTAAACTTGTTTCTTTTGAAGAATTTCTTAAACCTTTTTGTCAAAAGTGCTAAGTCATCATCACAGTCCTCATCACTTGAGTTTTCTCTCAAGTGGCATTCAGAAGTTTTAAGTGCCATATCCTTCCTGTTCTTTGGAAGGATGTCTTCTTGCTCTTCATGAGCTTTGCAAGTCATTTCGTAGGTCATTAATGACCCGATTAGTTCTTCAAGAGGGAAGTTGCGCAGATCTTTTGCCTCTTGAATGGCAGTGACTTTAGGATCCCAACTTTTAGGAAGGGATCTTAGTATTTTATTTACGAGTTCGAAATCCGAAAAACTTTTTCCGAGTCCTTTTAGACCGTTGACGACATCCGTGAAACGGGTAAACATGTCGCCAATGGTTTCACTCGGTTTCATTCGGAAAAGTTCAAAAGAATGCAGCAACAGATTGATTTTTTACTCTTTCACTCTACTTGTGCCCTCGTGGGTCACTTCAAGTGTGTGCCAAATATCAAATGCAGTTTCGCAAGTTGAAACACGATTAAACTCGTTTTTATCAAGTGCGCAAAATAAGGCATTCATAGCCTTTGCATTAAGAGCGAAAGCCTTCTTCTCCAAATCATTCCAATCGATCATTGGAAGAGAAGACTTTGAAAATCCATTTTCAACAAGGTTCCACAGTTCAAAATCCATAGAAATAAGAAAGATCCTCATTCGGGTCTTCCAGTAGGTGTAGTCCGTTCCACTGAACATGGGTGGACGTGTAATAGAATGCCCCTCTTGGTTTCCGGCGAATGCCATCTCTCTTGGGTTTTAATCCTTTAGAGAGTTAACCTTACTCTGATACCAATTGTTAGGATCGAGAGCACTAAGAGGGGGGGGGGTGAATTAGTGCAGCGGAAATCTTACAGCAATTTAAAAGCTAAAGCTGCGTTCGTCCGATAAAAAATGATTTCGATATAAAAGCAGTATCACAGTGCAGTTTGCGTCTAAGCGCAGTTTTGCGTCTAAGCGCAGTTTGCGTCTAAACACAGTTTGCGTCTAAGCGCAGTTTGCGTGTAAGCGCAGTTTGCGTCTAAACTCAGTTTTACGTCCAAACGCAGTTTTACGTCAAAACGCAGTTTTACGTCTAAACACAGTTTTACGTCTAAACGCAGTTTTGCGTCTAAACGCAGTTTTACGTCTAAACGTAGTTTTACGTCTAAACGCAGTTTTACGTCTAAACGCAGTTTTGCGTCTAAACGCAGTTTTACGTCTAAACGTAATTTTACGTCTAAATGTAGTTTTGCGTCTAAAAGCAGTTTTGAACCTTGAAAAGCGTTTTACATAGAAAGCAATTTGCAGTTATAAATGGAATCCGAATGTAAGCGTAAACTGCAGTGTGAAGATCGTACGAAAACACGATTTACGTTTGAATGCAGATTCTGAAAGATCAGAGCTTAGAAACTCGTTCGTAAAGGCGCAGAGGGCAGTAGCAATGTAGGAGGTTTGCAATAATGATAAAGTGCTCAAGGTAAAAGCAAACCAGAGATTTAGAGTGGTTCGGTCAGTCTTGACCTACTCCACTTTTGGCTTCCTCCTCCGACGAGGTCACCGACGTCAACTAGCTGCCTTCCTTCAATGGGCGAAGGCTAACTGCCCTTTTACAGTTTCTCTCCTTTTGACAGGCTCAGGAGACAACCTTTACAGATCCTTTCTCTCCTCTCTTTACAACTCAAGACTTGAAGAACAGAAGGAGGAGAACTTTAGGACTTTACACAAATTTGAGCTCTTAGAATCACTGAAAAGATCAAGAATTCGGTGTGGATCTGTTGTTAATTCAGTGTTGAATGGGTGGGGTATTTATAGGCCCCAACCCAATTCAAATTTGGAGCTCAAAACGATCAAATCCCGGAATTCCGGGATCAGGCGGTTGCACCTCTTGACTGGAGAGGTGGCACCGCCTAGCAGAGCTCGAAGACTGAGCTCAGGCGATTGCACCTCTCTGCCAGAGCTCGAAGACTGAGCTCAGTGGTTGCATCGCCTGGCAGAGCTCGAAGTCTGAGCTCGGTGGTTGCATCACCTGGCAGAGCTCGAAACTGAGCTCAGGCTGATGCACCTCTCTGCCAGAGGTGGTTGCACCTCTCTGCCAGAGGTGGTTGCACCTCTCTGCCAGAGCTCGAAGACCGAGCTCAGGCGATGCATCACCTGTCCAAAGAGGTTGCACCTCTCTGCCAGAGCTTGAAGACCGAGCTCGGTGGTTGCACCTCTTGGCAGAGCTCGAAACTTTAGCTCTGGCGGTGCTACCTCTTGACAGAGGAGGTTGCACCGCCCAGTCTCGCTTGGAGACTGAGCCCTGGGCGGTTGCACCTCTTGGCTGGGGCGGTTGCACCGCCCAGTCCCGCTGGAAGACATGGCCTGGGCGGTTGCACCGCCTGGCTGGGGCGGTTGCACCGCCCAGTCCCGCAGCCCAGGCGGTTGCACCTCCTGTCCTAGGCGGTTGCACCGCCTGGTGCAATCAGGGTCCGAATGGTTCGCTCCATTCGGCCCAATTTGAATCTTTTCAGGGGCCCAATTGCCCCAAGATTAAGCTAATGGGATCACCTCCCATTTTCAAGCTTAATCATCGTGCTAACTACGATTAACTCTAAGACAACTTCTGCAGCTATGCTCCGATGCGTCAATCGCTTCTTCCGGCGAGTTTCCGGCGAACTTCCGTCGATCATCCGATAAACCCTCGGTGATCCTTCTGCGGACATCCGGCATACTCCTGGACTTTGCGACGATCCACTTGGCGAGTTCCGACGAGCTTCGCTTGGCAAGCTTCTGGACTTCTCGGATCTGTTCTCGCTGAACCTCCGACGACCGTCCGAACTTCCGTCGAACTCTCGAACTCCCAACGTGATCATGATCTTGACTCCGGCGCAACACCTGCTGCTTGTCTTACTCTCATCGTAGTTAATCCTGCACACTTATCTCAACACATAGATTAGATAACAAATGACAATTGACTTCATCATCAAAATCCGAGATTCAACAGTTCAATCCGTTCTTGTCTCTGTTCGAATCGATCCATTCGAATCCCAATTTCTTCGATGGATGTGTTTCCTCAAAGGGAAGGGTCGGAGGAGATTGGGTACCCCTAAATACTGGTGTTTCCGGTTCTGGTTCGGGTTGAGGGTGATCAGTCCTTCTAGGGATTCTAACCCAGTTATCATTTCTATAGTAACATCTTAGTCGGTGAAGTAGATTTTTGTTTATTATGCTGAATCGATCTACTTTCATTACTTCTTCTTCTGGTGGTATTAGAATGTCGTAAGCTTTAATTATTCTTGTGATTATACCACCATATGGGAGCATCATATATTTTTTAGATAATTCTAACATGTTTTGTTGGATAAGATAACCAAGACAGATGTCCTGTCCCTTCATGATTAAGTACATAGTTCCTAATTCTAATTGACTTATTTCATCATGATGGTATTGTTTAGGAAGAATTATACTAGTCATGATATGATGAAGTATCTTAGTGTTTAAAGGCAATAGATGTTCACAACTTTTAGGAACCAATGTTATGTTAGGATTGGCAAAGATTGTTTCTAAGGCTTCAACATAGGATGTTCCAATACTTTCATCATCCCATGATCCTCTAAAGTAAAGTCCTATGCTTTTTATGGGAATGCCTATCATATCACAAATGAACCTATCAGTGATTGAGATGTGTTGTCCTAAAAGATAGGTGGACATCCTTTCTTCATCATCTATTTGTATGTTATTGTAAAATAATCTAACTAGCCTAGGATAGATGGGTTCGTTAATCTGCAAGATTGGAAGTAGATCTAGGTTTGCAAACCATTTGATAGTCTCTAAGTCTCTTAGCTCATTTAGATCTACGTATTTTCCCTTATTGATAGATCTAAGTTCGAAAGAGGGAAATTTTTCAGCATGGTTTTTTGAATCGAAAAGAGTGAAATCAAACTCTTCTACTAATCTTCTCTTTCCCTTGTCCCTTGAGGATCTTCTAGATCCCATAACTACTGCTGTTTAGAGGGATGATGATGAGCAAGAGTAAATGAAGAACAAAACAGAATTTAAGGGCTTCTTAGAGAGTACCTTTGTGAACTCTTCAAGAGAAGGAAGGATTCTTGATGTTTTGCTCCGAAATGGGAGGTATTTGGAAGGCTTAGAGGAGTGAAATGAGAATGGAGGAGACTTGGGAGAGTATAAGAGGAAATGGGAGTGAGTTGGGGTCGGTTCCACCGCCGGCCCTAGCGTGGGTTTAAAAAGGCAGAGTTGCGGGCGGTTGCACCTCTGGCTGGAGCGGTGCAACCTCTGGCAACCCGTGGTAGCTGGAGGTGCCACCGCCAGCTGGAGAGGTGCCACCGCCTACAGCAATTAATGTTTGCCTTGAGGAGAGTTTTTTTTTTTTTTTTTTTTTCAGAGCAATTAATGTTTATTAAGATAGATCTTTTAACGTGTATATGTCATACGTATGTTGATAGTTTGTTTGGTATCCCTTTTAAGATCATGACATATTTAGTTTCTTCAAGAGTTAATTCGTAGATGATAGTGTTGACGGGTTCGAAGATCAAGGGGATATGTGAATTTGGATATCATATGTTTCTAATAAGGTTGTATCCAAATCGTATTTGTGATTTCATAACTTCCACTTGTTACTTAAGCGTTGCGAGTTCCTTTTTGACTCTTGGTTTATGACTATCGAGAGTCAAGGAGCAAAATATTATTTCTTGCTCCGGCCTAAAATTTTAATGTTTTTATAGGAATGGATGATTTTTAGGAACCCATTTGCTTTTGGGTGCCTCACAGATAGATCTGCATTGTTTATCATGTTGCATGGAGTTTATCATGGTTCCTTTAGGAACCCAAATCAATTTGTTTTGACTTATTTTCTTGAATGGACAACAATGTGTCTTGTGTCCAAATTTACAACAGAAGTTACATTTGTCTTGATGTCGAATATGTAGGATGGAGCCTTTTATGAAGGTGGTTGGATTTTGGTGAGGACTTCTCACGAATCCAATTCCACTTCTTTTGGGAACGTGACCCTTGTTTGTAAGGATCATGTTCAATGACTTGCTACCAACCTCGAATTTCTTCAAGGTGTCCTTAAGTAGCAAGTTTTCTTTTTGGAGAGTTTCTAGATCATGACATTTTATGCATGGGCTTAAACTATCATGATGTTCAGCATTTAACTTATCGAAATTACAAATAAGATTATCATGCTCCTTTTTTAGCAATTTGTATTTACTACTGATAGTCTTACACTCATCAAACAATTCATGGAAAGCATTTAATAATTCATCGAATGATAAATCTGCATCTATTGAATTTGTTACCTCATCTTCGATGGCCATTAAGGCGTAATGAGCAACTTGCTCGGTGTTAGACTCCTCTTCTTCGGATGCGCTTGAGTCATCCCATGTTGCTTGAAGCACCTTTTTCTTTGACGTTCTCCTTTTGACTTGGGGACAATCACTCTTGTAGTGTCCCGGCTTTTTGCAATCATAGCAGATTACTTGGTCCTTCTTGGGTTCAAGTTTATTTTTTGCATCATTCTTAAACTTGTTTCTTTTAAAGAACTTTTTAAACTTTCTTGTTAGAAGTGCCAAGTCATCATTACAGTCCTCATCACTTGAGTTTTCTCTCAAGTGGCATTCAGAAGTTTTGAGTGACATATCCTTCCTGTTCTTTGGAAGGATGTCTTCTTGCTCTTCATGAGCTTTACAAGTCATTTCGTAGGTCATTAATGACCCGATTAGTTCTTCAAGAGGGAAATTTCGCAAATCTTTTGCCTCTTGAATAGCAGTGACTTTAGGATCCCAACTCTTAGGAAGGGATCTTAGTATCTTATTAACAAGCTCAAAATCCGAAAAGCTCTTTCCGAGTCCTTTTAGACCGTTGACGACATCCGTGAAACGGGTAAACATGTCGCCAATGGTTTCACTCGGTTTCATCCGAAAAAGTTCGAAAGAATGTAACAGCAAATTGATTTTTGACTCTTTTACTCTACTTGTGCCCTTATGGGTCACTTCGAGTGTGTGCCAAATATCAAATGCAGTTTCACAAGTTGAAACACGGTTAAACTCATTTTTATCAAGTGCACAAAATAAGGCATTCATAGCCTTTGCATTAAGAGCGAAAGCCTTCTTCTCCAAATCATTCCAATCGATCATTGGAAGAGAAGACTTTGAAAATCCGTTTTCGACAAGATTCCACAGTTCAAAATCCATAGAAATAAGAAAGATCCTCATTCGGGTCTTCCAGTAGGTGTAGTCCGTCCCACTGAACATGGGTGGACGCGTAATAGAATGCCCCTCTTGGTTTCCGGCGTATGCCATTTCTCTTTGGGTTTTAGTCCGTTAGAGAGTTAACCTTGCTCTGATACCAATTGTTAGGATCGAGAGCACTAAGAGGGGGGGGGGGGGTTAATTAGTGTAGCGGAAATCTTTCAGCGATTAAAAACGAAAGCTGCGTTCGTTCGATAAAAACTATTTTGATGCAAAAGTCGATTCTAAGATTACTTATGATTAAGTGCAGTCTACGTGTAAACACAGTTAGCGTCTAAACGCAGTTTGCGTCTAAATGCAGAATGCGTCTAAACTCAGATTGCGTCAAAGCGCAGTTTACGTCCAAGCACAGATTGCGCAGTTTGCGTCTAAGCGCAGATTGCGTCTAAACACAGTTTGCATCTAAGCGCAGTTTAAGCAGAAGTATAAAGACAATGTGCTGCTATTGTACAGCTCAAAAAGTAATCTGCAGAAAGCATATTTACGTCTAAACGCAGATTTACGTCTAAATGCAGATTTACGTCTAAACGCAGATTTACGTCTGAACTTTGAAACTTGTTTGTATACTCGCAGAAGGCAGTATGCAGTTGAAATCAAGACGTAAACGTAAACTGAAATCTGATGATTGTGTGAGGAAAGCCGATTTACGTCTAAATGCAGTTTTACGTCTAAATGTTGAAACTCGTTCGTAAAATTGCAGAAGACAGTTTGCAGTTATAAATAGAATCAAAATGTAAATGTAAACTGCAAGGAATCTCATTCGTAAAAGCGCAGAAGACAGTTCGTAGTTATAAACATATTCAAGACGTAAATGTAAGCTGCAATGTAAAGATCGTACGAAAACACCTATTGACGTCTGAATCCAGATTCGGAAAGATCAGCGCTTAGAACTTGTTCATAAAGGCGCAGAGAGCAGTAGTTATGTAGGAGGTTTGCAGTAATGATAAGGTACTCGAAATAAAAACAAACCAGAGATTTAGAGTGGTTCGGTCAGTCTTGACCTACTCCACTTTTGGCTTCCTCCTCCGACGAGGTCACCGACGTCAACTAGCTGCCTTCCTTCAATGGGCGAAGGCCAACTGCCCTTTTACAGTTTCTCTCCTTTTGATGGGCTCAGGAGACAACCCTTACAGATCCTTTCTCTCCTCTCTTTACAACTCAAGACTTGAAGAACAAAAAAGAGGAGAACTTTTAGACTTTACACAAATTTGAGCTCTTAGAATCACTGAAAAGATCAAGAATTCGGTGTGGATCTATATCCCTTCAGTGCTGAATGGGTGGGGTATTTATAGGCCCCAACCCAATTCAAATTTGGAGCTCAAAACGATCAAATCCCGGAATTTCGGGATCAGGCGGTTGCACCTCTTGACTGGAGAGGTTGCACCGCCTGGCAGAGCCCGAAGACCGAGCTCAGGCGGTGCTACCTCTCTGTCAGGGAGGTTGCACCGCCCAGTCTTGCTCGAAGACTGAGCCCAGGCGGTGCCACCTCTCTGTCAGGGAGGTTGCACCGCCCAGTCTTGCTCGAAGACTGAGCCCAAGTGGTGCCACCTCTCTGTCAGGGAGGTTGCACCGCCCAGTCTTTGCTCGAAGACTGAGCCCAGGCGGTGCCACCTCTTGGCTGGGGAGGTTGCACCGCCCAGTCTCGCTGGGAGGCTTAGCCCAGGCGGTGCCACCTCTTGGCCTAGGCGGTTGCACCTCCTGGTGCAATTAGGGTTCGAATGGTTAGCTCCATTCGACCCACTTTCTATCTTTTCAGGGGCCCAATTGCCCCAAGATTAAGCTAATGGGATCACCTCCCATTTTCCAACTTAATCAACATGCTAACTACGATTAAATCTAAGACAATTTCTGCAGCTTTGCTCCGATGCGTCAATCGCTTCTTCCGGCGAGTTTCCGGCGAACTTCCGTCGATCATCCGATGTACCCTCGGTGATTCTTCTGCGGACTTCCGGCAAACTCTTGGACTTTGCGACGATCCACTTGGCGAGTTCCGACGAGCTTCGCTTGGCAAGCTTCTGGACTTCTCGGATCTGTTCTCGCAGAACCTCCGACGACCGTCCGAACTTCCGTCGAACTCTCGAACTCCCAACGTGATCATGAACTTGACTCCGGCGCAACTCCTGCTGCTTGTCTAACTTTCATCGTAGTTAATCCTGCACACTTATCTCAACACATAGATTAGACAACAAATGATAATTGACTTCATTATCAAAATCCGAGATTCAATAGTTCATAGATACTAAGCATCAACTAGCTGATATTTTTACAAAACCTCTAAGTGAAGAATAATTTAATTTCATAAGAAGAGAATTAGGAATGTTGATGTGTCCGAATGCATAAACTTTTTAAAATTACTATTCGGACTTTATTGATTGAATGATCAAATCACTTAATTGCCATTACATGCCTAAAATAACATGTTGGAAATTAATACAAAAATTTCCATAACAATGAGCATGTCTTCGTGATTGTATAGTCTTGTCCAATTGCATGAAAGTGTTAAATTAAATTTTCAGTTCCAATCGGATTTCATGAATACATTATTCTCTTTCGGACTTAATAAACATATGTCACATATAGTTTGATTCACATCATTGATTTTTGACAATTATAATCATCTAGCAAATGCATATCTTTTAGACTTGTCATGTGAAAAATATTCTCTTTGAGAAATAGATTCGATGATTCCTTCTTATAAAAGGAAGATATTTTTATGTACAAGGATTTGATTCACATAAATATCCTGATCCTTGTAAAGCATGCCTTAAAATCCTATCGATTTGAACTACACAAATAGCTTTCCTCCTTCATGTAAAAAGATAATAACAAATAAAAAGGAAGAAGTTTTCACTCTATGATCTTCATGTCATGTTTTTCTTGAGATGTTTGTATAATTTATATCCTATCACTCTATATAGATAAATGACATGAACCTACTTATGGCATCGCACATATATTTAAAAGTTATTTATATCGTTTTTTTTTTTGTTGATGACAAAGGGGGAGAAATATATGAATTGATGCTATAAATGTCATATTATATTGAAAAAAGCAGATATATTAATTGATGCTATGATTATGCCATGCTTGCATCATCGAAAATATATGAATTAATGATAACTATGATTACCATATTAGCAATATGCCATGTTTGCATCATGTTAAGATATCAAGAACTTGCATCGTAGTCCTATGTGTTGATATCTTACCATGCGATGAAATGCTATGATTGCTAAAATACTTGAAATGTGTGCATCATGTTAAGATATCAAAATCTTACTTTGAAATTTTACATGTTGATATCTTACAATTGCTATCATTACCATCATTCACATTTGAAATTTGAAAATGGATGTCAAGCCTTGACATCATACATCATTTTCAGGGAGATACATCATGATGGGAATCATGATGGGAGTATTGATAAGGTTAAATGATTTTAACTTATCAATATGTTTCTTAAATTCAAAGGCTTTGAATTCAAGAATGACTTATCTCAATTATAGCACATAGATAGGGGGAGTTAAGGGTAACTCCATTATCAATTGATTATCATCATCAAAAAGGGGGAGATTGTTGAATCTCAGATTTTGATGATGACGTTAATTGTCATTTGTTATTTAATCCATATGTTGAGATAAGTGTGCAGGATTAACTACGATGAAAGTAGGACATGCAGTAGGAGTTACGCCGGAGTCAAGACTATGATCACGTTGGGGGTTCGAGAATTCAACGGAAGTTCGGATGGTCGTCGGAGGTTCTACGGGAACAAATCCGAGAAGTCCAGGAGCTTGCCAAAGAAGCTCGTCAGAACTTGCCAAGTGGATCGTCACAAGTCCAGGAGTTTGCTGGAAGTCCGTAGGAGCATCACTGAGGGTTCATCGGATGATCGACGGAAGCTCGCCGGAAGAAGCGATTGACGCACCGGAGCAAGTTGTAGTAAATGTCTTAAGAAATTCGTAGTTAGCACGATGATTAAGTTAGAAATGGGAGGTGATCCCATTAACTTAATCTTGGGGCAATTGGGCCCTTGACAGACACAAATTGGGCCGAATAGATCAGCCCATTCAGACCCAGATTACTTAGCCAGAGGTGGCACCGCCTGAGCTCGGTCTCCGAGCTTTGGCTGGGCGGTGCAACCGCTTGAGCTCGGTCTCCGAGCTCTGGCTAGGTGGTGGCACCGCCCCAGTCAGGCGGTGCAACCGCCAAACCTCGAAATTCCGGGAATTGACACTTTTGAGCTCGAAATTCAAATTGGGTTGGGGCCTATAAATACCCCACCCTTTCAGCAATGAAAGTGTAACAAAAAACCACCGAAATCCTGATCTTACTATGTGATTTTTCGAGCTCAAAAGTGTTGTATGAGTTAAAAGTTCTCCTTCCTCTTTTCTTCCAAGTTTTGATCTGTCAAGAGAGGAAAGAAAATTCTGTAAGGGTTGTCTCCTAAGCCCGTCAAAAAGAGTGAAACTGTAAAAAGGTGGTTGGCCTTCGCCTACTGAAGGAAGGCCTCTAGTGGATGTCGGTGACCTCGTCGGTGGAGGAAGCCAAAAGTGGATGTAGGTCAAGATTGACCGAACCACTCTAAATCAAGGTTTGCATTTACTTTGAGCATATTATCTTTACTGCAAACCTCCTCAATAGCTTACTGCCTTCTGCGCATTTACGATCGTGTTTTAAAGTTCAGTATTTTCCGAATCGACGTTTAGACGTAAATCAGTTTTATCGTACGAACAACATATTTCAGTTTACGCTTACATTCTAATTTCCATCATAACTGCAAACTGCCTTCATAGACTTGCTTTAACTGCATCTTACTTGATCACAAGTTAAAGTGATCTACGAATCGGCTTTTCTACCGAAATCGCTCTTATCGTACGAACACAGTTTTAATCGTCGAAAGTTTTCCGCTGTGCTAATTCACCCCCCCCCCCCCTCTTAGTGCTCTTGATCCTAACAGAAAGTTCATCGGAAGAATAGAACATAGGGACTTGTTTAACTTAGCAAATATCTTAGGATTTCGTAGTTAACACGTAATTGGGCTTGGATTTGGGCCAATCTAATTAGGGGCCAGCTAGGCCCATGTAAGAACTGTGTTGGGCCTAATAAAAGGCTCAAACAGTGCCTCAAGAAGTCTCGCCATCATGGCACAATCTTTGAGATTATGTCAGGTGGTAGTACTGCTAGTCTGGGCGATTGTACCACCCTTAACAGGGTGTTAAGCGGTGGTACCATTAGTTTGGGCGATGGTATCGCCTAACACTGCCTCCCCAAGCGGTGGTACCATCTAGGGCAGTGTCAGTCAGACTGACACTAGACGGTGGTACTGCCCGAGGAACCCAAGATGGGAAAGTTTTAGGCTCCAAGTTTGAATCAACTTGAAGCCTATAAATACCCCTCTCATCCCTGGTTAAAACACACAAGCACAGAGAGTCTAAAAGCAAAGAAACGCTACTGCAATCTCTTTAGAAATTCCCTCCTCTAAGTCTAAGTCTTCGTCTCCGTTCGATCAACGTGTTCCCCGGTATCATTAGCGTGGCGATGGCCACGCCCGATGAGTGCAAGGCGTCCTTCCCGATGCTTGACGTACGTACCCATTGTCAAGACCATCGGCTTGGCCGACGACAAGGTTGCTCATTTGGCATTCCCTGCAGATTCCAGAGCTCGACTACAGCCGCCAGTACCGGGGACCTCGTTTGACGATTGCGCCGTGCCGTGTTTGGTAGAGATGAAGGTGAGCGACCCCGTCGGATATCTATAAGAGGAAAAGTCGTAGCTTCGAGGCAATCGGCGAAACGTGCGGCGGGGTAGGATCGACCGAGTTCATAGTTTATGACACTTATATTGGATGGGGAAGGAGATGGGAGTTGTCATCCGCTTAGGAATCGATCAGCTTGAGATGGATTTGGTTGAGAGGCGCTTCTCTGATGGCCTCGAGCATCTTTCAGAACGAATCTTATGAGGAATACTTCCCAAGGAAAACATAAGACCTTTACAAACCCGAATTCGAATCCGCTAATAAGAAATGGAAACACCTGCTATTTTAATGATCCGACCCGTTTTCATGCAAGGGTTTGCTCGGCGTTGGCTCCCCTTCCCCTCTGCTCCCATGGCCGTCAGAAGAGCAGCAGCTGCGGCTTCCACTTCCCTCATCTCTTCTTCCCCCAGATCCAACCTTTTCTCAACTGCTCTTCTCACAAGCCTCCTCCCTCACATCTCTCCCCAAACCCCTTCTCCAACCTCTCCTCTTCCACGTCCTTTCCGCATCCCCTTGCCCCCAAAATGCCCCCTTTTCCGCCGCATCCAAACCCTTCCCCAAATCCCACCACCTCCTCATCCTACTCCTACCCTTCAATCCGCCGCCACTTCCGCAGAAGTCATCGCCGTCATCGAGGCGATGGAGTCCTCCCTCGACGAGCACGACGAGAGGCTCGGCGCTGCCTGCTTCGAGGCGGCCGAGCGGCTGGATTCCATAGGGCACCAGGACCTCGACAGAGCCCTCGCCTTTGCCTTCCGAGCGCTGCAATTCTTCGAGAGGAAGGACGGCGGGTGGTCGGTCTCGGTCGCCAAAGTCCTGCGATTGATGGGCTCCATCAGCTGCAAGATGATGAGGTTCAACGATAGCCTGGAGTCGTTAAACACCGCAGCTCAGATTCTCGATGCACTAAGGCGAGAAAATTCCAGGGACGATGATGCTCTTAAAGCTAGCGTCGCTGTTCAGCTCCAGCTCTCGAGTACAAAGACTGCTATGGGCCGAAGGCGGGAGGCTTTGATCAATCTACGGAAGTCTTTGGACCTTAAACGGTCGATTTTGGAGCATACTTCTAGGGAAATGGGTGCCGCCTATAAGGATTTGGCGGAGGCTTATGTTGTCGTTTTGGATTTTGATGAGGCTTTGCCGTTGGCTTTGAGGGCACTTGAGATATATGGTGAACAATTTGGGGAGTACTCAGCAGAAGTCGTCCAGATTAGGCGGCTTCTTGGTGTTATTTATACTGGGTTGGGAGAGAATGATGAGGCATTGGAGCAGAATGAGCTTTCAAGAAGGGTCTTGGAAAGTTTAAGCTTGGATGAAGAATTGCTTCAGGTGGGAATTGATGCGGCTAACATACTGATCGAACTAGGTAGGCTGGATCAAGCGATCAGCTACCTGAAGTGGGTGATTCAAAAGACTGACAAGGAATGTGAGACAAGAGCATCAGTGCTCATCTCGATGGCTCAGGCCTTGTGTAATCAGGAGAAGTTTGGTGATTCTAGAAGGTGCTTGGAAATTGCTAGTGGTATTCTTGACAAGAAGGAGTTAGTGTCTCCCACAAAGGTTTCTGAAGCTTATGCAGAGATATCTTTGATATATGAGACAATGAATGACTTTGAGATTGCTTTGTCTTTGATGAAGAAGGCTCTTGCTATTCTTCAGGAACTTCCACAGGTACAGCATCTGGAGGGAAGCATCTCGATGAGAATTGGATGGTTGCTTCTCTTGACAAAGAGGGTTCCCCAATCCATTCCCTACTTGGAAAGTGCAGCTGAGAAGCTAAAAGACTGCTTTGGTCCAAAACATTTTGGGTTGGGATTTGTGTATAAGCATTTGGGACAAGCATATTTGGACATGGATCACCCACAGTCTGCTGCTAAGGTGCTAGTTCTTGCAAAGGACATCATTGATGAGTCTTTTGGGCTACAGCATGAGGACGCAATTGATACGTGCCAGTGCCTTGCCAATGCTTATGGTGCCATGGGAAGGTACGGTATGCTACTTTATCTTGGCTTTAATACTACTACACTCTTTATTCTAAGTGCTTTCTTGTTTCTGTAATTTGTATTGAAATGGCCATAGACACTATAATACATTGAATGAGGACTATTGGTGCTTTTAGATGTTAAGCTCATTGGAACATGACAGTCTTGACTATAAATAAGGATTCTTTTGGCATGTCCTAATTGAAGATTCCCGATACCTTAGCATATATGGAATCTTATTAGTTATTAAATATGCTATTTCTGAATAGTGAATACAATCTATGTTGCATGAACAGTTTACTTTGCATTTCATGGGTTCTTTTCATGTCTAGTATAGGGAGATTATGTCCTTGTTACTAAAATGTTCTTACTTCCTACTAATTTTGTCAAATTGGTAAATCATGCATTACAAACCTCATGGGAAAGGTTATAGACATATATTTTTCTTGGAAAAATCATATTGTATATACAAAGCTGGATAAGAAGAACCTTCTTTAGCATACTTGTAGTTTTAGAAGCATCAAGGAACCGGAGGCTGTGATTTATTCAATATGTACACTTTCATCACTTTTAGGTGGACTTAATTGGTTTTGTAATCTCTGCTGCATGTTGAAATGTTGATTTTTTTAATGTTCATGATATTAGACTTCTTGATGTTATATAGGGTGAAGAAGAAGAGAGAAAGAGAGGAGTGAGATTAGAGATTAGAGAGGAGAGAAAGAGACGACAAGAGAGAAATGACAATTCTTTGTTCATTCAAATCTGAAGTGTCTCATCCTTTCACTATTTATAGGGGTTTTGGAGCCTTAGTATATAATCAATGTGCGCATTGATTCTTAATAGTAACCTCCTAGAGAATTTGTATGCCTTTTAGAAACCCCAAATGTGACTTATAGGAGACTTAAACAGATTTAAAACAATTTATTACAATTGAGAAAAAATAGTGCACTTAATACAAAAGTAGAGTCCCAAGGTTAACACCTACAAAGGCCAAAAGACTCTTCAATTTTTCATATAATTATTAGAGTTTTTAGACCAACTAATTGATGACTTTTTATTGATTTCTTTACCTAGAATAAAATTTTTTAAAATCCTTTATAAAGCTAGGTGGTTCTTTATTATTCTTCCCGAAGAGTGATTTGTAAAGTTCTGGTCCAATAATCCGGTGCAAAGTCATGAAATTCTTCCAAATAATTCAAGTGGCATCGGAAGTTAGAGTAGATGTAACACGGTGGTCATCAAGAATAACCTCTACATCATTCTTGTATCAGTGATTTAAAAAGCGCTAAAGTACTAAAATGCCTGAAGCACAAGGCACTCACCCGAGCGAAGCGAAATGCTATGAAATATTAAAATATAAAAAATATATAATATAATTGTTAAATATGATTATATAAATAAAAATATGACATTAAATTTAAAAGTTTTTGTACAGTAGTTAACAATTTACTAGTAACGATATATTATTTACTATTAACAGTAGTTAGCGGAGGAGAAAAGAACAGTTAACAATAGCAGAGGGAGAGAAAAGTGTCATCGACAATAGAAAGTGGGGAAGGAGAAGGCAATGGTGACGAAGGAAGCTGCGAATGACAGTAGCAACGGCGGAGGAAGCTGCGGATGATAGTCGCGGTAGCGAAGGAAGTTACGGGCAGCAGCAATAGTGGTGACGGAATAGTTGCTGTATACCCGAACAGACTAGTGTGGTGTATACCCGCCTATATGATGGATACAGCTGGTCTCATAGCTGCTCGTGTGGGGACATTATCCCCCTCGTGTCGGGACACTAAGGATACAATATAGGTGCTCATTGGAGAATGAGTTCACTGATTGATCCGCTTACGGAATGTTGGATGGTTGATGATGCCTTATTGTCAGATAGCGATTCCGTAGTCCCAGTGGTGTATCTAGTCCTTAGACTTGAGACACAAAGAATGTCCTGTATGAGTACTCCACTCTTTAATATCGAACTTATAGGTTTGGAGGTTTTAGATCTAGCATAGTCGGTCATCGGGAGTGGTAGCTAACTTTACGAGGACTATTGAGTGTCAATAGAGGATTATCCACTCTCGGTGTCATGAGAGGAATATCTCATGTGTTCTTGCTCAGACAAATCTCTAGCCAAGGTCATTTGGATTGAGAGAGAAAGAGTTCTCCGGGAGAATCCGATTAGAGCGAGACTCGAGCAGAAACCGTATGGGTCTAACAGCACTATGCCCGGTATACGGTCTCTGGGATATTAGATGGATGAATGACTATAGGTACACGGTAACTGAGGACAAATAAGTCCAATGAATTAGATTCCCCTGTATCGTCTGGGGACTACGGCGTAGTGGCCTAGTACGTCCGTAGTCGATAAGTCGAGTAAATTATTATGAAGATAATAATTCACTGAGCTAGAAGGAGTTCTGATAGGTATGACTTATGACCACCTCGATATTGGGCCTAGAGGGTCATACACATATGGTAAGCGTTGTGATGAGTAGATGTTTGAATATGAGATATTCGCTAGAGCTCTTATCTTATTGGATATTCAATAAACTACTGAATTGTTGGATCCTATGGATGAGAACTAATAAGAGTCAATGAGAGATTATTTTACAAAGATCTACTAATCTAAGAGGCTTGTGTAGTTGGATGGAGATTCAATACCCAATAGGGTAGGATTTATTAGGGTTAAGTTGATAGGGAACCTTTATAAATAGGAGGGAACTAATGGTTCATAGGCTAGAGTCTCTCTTGGTTGTCCTCTCCTATTCTCCTTTTCCCCTCTGCTCCTTAGATAGCAGGCCTGGAGACTTGAGGAACATCGTCGCAGCTTTGCTGTGTGGATCATCGCTAGAGAGGAGGACGTTTGACCTCCTTCACCCTCTCCTAGACATTTGTATGGATTCAAGGATATATGATCTCCCTATGTAATACAATATTTAATATACACAGTTTTAAGTTTCGCGGTTTTTGCGCACCAATTTTCACACGACAACGAACACATCGATGGGAAATTTGGGGATTTTGTTTTTATGTTCTTCCGCTATGCATGTGATGTCGCCCCTAGATTTCCCTACAACAGCAACATCGGTGAAAGCTGCGGGTAGCAGCAATGGTAGTGGCGGAAGCTACGAACAGCAACGTCGCGAGCGGAGGAAGCTTCAGAGGTGTCCGTCGATGGTAGAGGAACCTGTGGTCCTCTCCCTTGATGGTGGAAGGAACTACACACAGAGTGACAGCGGAAGGAAGCTACGGGCTCTAGCTAGGTCGTCAAACCAGTCCGTCAGTGATAGAGGAAGCCTCAGTCTGCTATGTCTACAGCGGAGGCAGAAGCAACGCTAGGGTTGATGGCTCGGGGTCCCACAGGCCTTAGGGGGTGGCTTTTGCAAGTAAGAAATTGGTTGGTTGACATGATGCATCTTGTCGGTTGACCATTTTACTCCTAAAATATTCTTGTCCTGGTGTCAAGCAAAATAATTATTACTTACAATATAAGTTAGCTTATCTTAACCCAAGCAACCTTTAGATGAATATTGTATACTATATAACTTGTCCATCTTATAATTTAACTGCAAGATTTTGCATTAAAATATACTACAAGAAAGGCTGAACCATTTAATTCTGACAGGAAATGAGGTCTGATGACTCCAGTCCCTTGTTGTTCCGGACTATAATTTTTAATCCATGTCTTTTTCATTTAAAACTTTTAGTCCATCTTGTTATCACATAATTAACTATTTTGTTTTTATAAAATACATTCACTAATGAGCAAAAACACACTAAATAATGCATAAACCATCAGTGCTATGATGCACAAACAACAGTATGCATGGATCTGCATTACTGCTATACATATAGCACATTCATATATGTACAAGATTCAGGTGAGTGAGGAAGTAGAATTTTAGAAGGATGGGAGAAAGGAGAAAAGGTTCTATTTCCAGTCAAGGAGAATAAAAGTTGTAGCTCTATCAAAGAAGTGATTGGATTTTATAGTTCCCCATTTTTTAAAGTTATTTTCCCTGTCCCATGAAAGTATATGATACCTTCAGCAACTGATTGTGCTTAGTAGTGATCTTGTACTAAATTTTAAAAGATTATTTTAATCTGACAAAGAGATTATACATGATGAATAAAGTTCTAGTTTTTGAAAATTTGGTTTCCTTCAGACAATGTGGTTCAGTTGGTAGTTTGTTTCCAAACTGGCATTTACCCTCCTGGCAAAATGCATAGAACTGGCTTTTTAGTTGGATTTATGATTTTCTTACTATTGTCATGTTCTACTTGTAATTTTTAATGACATTTTCTATGAATGCAATACCTCTTTGAGTGGGAAATACTTTTTTTGTCTTTCAGAGAAGGGCTTTACCATTATCTATTGTTACTTTTAACACTCTAGGAGCAAGGTATCTATTATCTAAATCATGGAAAAAATAATATTCCATTGCAGTTATGCTCTTGCAATGGAGGTCCAACAATGCGTAATAGATGCATGGGAAAACCATGGGCCCAGTGCCAAGGATGAAACTAGAGAAGCTCACCGCCTTTTAGAGCAGTTAAAGAAAAAGGCCCGAGGGTCACCTGCTGCAGTATTTCCTGCAAACAGTCTGCCATTGCTTCCACAAAATTAATGTTGACTCCACCAAACTCATGCAATCTTGTCAGGTATATTTAATATGACTGACATTTGACAGTTTTAACCTGTTGAACACTAAAATTTGATATCATTTTTGGGCAAAATTTTACCTGAAGTCATCTGAACTTAAGCTAGTTGATGTAATCAAGAAAGAATGTATCTGACATCTTGTATATATTGGAGTCTATCTCTTGTGAATATTGAAGGTATATTATTTCCATTACATTGGATGTTGTAATCTGATATTAGTTATGCCAGAACTGTTTAGTTGAAAATATTCTTGTTCATCTTAATTTATTCTGAAGATAAAATGCTGGTGGGTATGTCAGAAGCCACTACTTTTACATCCTACCATCTACAAGGGAACTAAATTGGCAGCGTAATTGCAATACATTGTTCCCTAGGCATAATTTCTTCTGATTGGTTTATCATTTTTTCCTTTTTTTTTTTTGTGCAGCTCATGTTGATGATTCCCCTGTTTATAAATTCTTTTTCTTGTTGAAATGAACTGATCAAGAATTCATTCGTGTAGTCTACATCATCGAGGCTCATCTTCAAAACCAACATTCAAGTTCAATGATTGCAGTTTCTCCTTCAAGCACAGGAAAGTGCCGTGAAACTCTGTTGTTCCTTGGTATCCTAAATTCACCAGAATTATCAATACAAGGACTCAAAAAATGAGTAGGGATCATTTCAAGTACACTTGGTATGACTTGTTTGTAACACAAAATTCATGGTTGAGCAGAAGTGTGATTTATCTCATTGTTTACTATATCCATTTAGTTAAAAACTAGGCCATGAGTTGGTAGCACTGAATCAAACCATCCCCCTCTGTCTCACAGTTAGTATCAGTACTATCTTTGGACTTTTCCCCATGTTGATTTCATTCTTTGCTCGATTGGATTCCCATACCTAACACTAATCATAATTTTACAGGTTAGAGAACAAGATTACTAGGAGGAGAAACAATTATTGTCGTTCCTTGCAGCCATAAATGAAGGTTCCGTTTGGTTAGTAGTTCTGTTATTTTCTAGATTCAGAGTTCTTTTGTGGCAGTTTGAGATTTGCACACCGGGAAGAGGCACCTAACTTTTTGAGGGGCAAACCCGGTTTTAGACTCATTGCTACAGCTCAAATACTAAGATGGAGGAACTAGAAAGATGCAATGGGTTGTTGAAATAATAAAAGTAAGCCATTCAATTATTTTTTTCCAGTTAAGCTTCTGGTTGACTTCTTATCTATTCTATTTTGATTCTGGAAACAAGTTGGCTCATGCATAGAAAATGTGAGAAAAATGCTGTTGTAGGAGCAGCAATGTGCACATGATGCAGCAGCGAGTTGCTTCCTCTCTCATCTGCCTTGAATCGGATACAGTGAGAATTCCTTGTGTCTGGAACAAATCACGACTTCCGTATGCTTGCTCAGTTGTTTGCTTGCAGCTTCTGGTTGTCACTGTTGTTCCCAAGGACCCACTGTTCCAGTTTCTTCTGCATCTCACTCTGAAATCAAAGCCGATCTAATCTTTATTTAAAACTAAATTGCTTTTCGTTATGGCTTAGTGGACTGTAATCTAGATCTTGCTCCTGGTGCTGTTCCAGAGGTAACTGGCTTCCCTATCTGCTGCATCTTTATAATACTTTTATAAATGGCTTCTCCTTTAAATTGGTTGCTGAATAGATTATAACTTTGAAAGGCATCCGATTTGAACCATGTTTGACCAAGAATTTAGTGGTTGCTACCAATGATAGAAACTTTCTGGGCATCTTGGTCCAAGGAAAGAAACAAATGAGTGTTCCACTTCAACATTGCAGAGTTTACTCTCTCCGTCTTCTTTTTGATAACTTAGCAGTTTCATTGGAGGATGAATCTTGGTGTCACAATCAAATTGTTCTTTTACAATCAAAGTGTGTACAATTATCCTTTCCGATGTTATACTGGCAGGAGTTTTGTATACTGAATCATCTATTTTAAATACTTGCGGTTGATAGAAATATATCGGGAAATTTCAATGACATGACCAACGAAGTACTATGGCATATATTATTTTTTTATAAAAAAATTTAAAATTTTTTATTACATTGAATGATGTACATTAAGGTCTATTATTTCTGTAATAATACACTAGGATATCTCAATGGAAACAGTATATATTATTAAGTTTAGAAATTTCTTTAGCTTCTTGCAATTAAATATGATTTTTCTTTAGTATAGAAGTTGGTAATAAATTAGTATAGCAATAATAGAAGACAGGAGAAACATGCTTGTCTTCTCTATCATAATGTTTGAATGATTTCATTATAAAAGTCATTATTTTTTAGTTTATACCTAGTAAGTAAAAACATTCTGTCATTATTTCAGGAGAAACAGTTTTCAAAACCATGTTGAATTTTCTCTTTTCCAGAAAACGTTCTTCTTTTTAGTTGGATAAAAGTGCCCTCAACCACACCTCATAAAGCTGTAGATAAATAAGTCAAAATCATTGGCTTCAAATTAATAAATTGAAATTCAACATATTTTATCCAAAGCATCGCACTTTAAGTACCACATTAGCGAGGGTAGATGGCTCATCAGCTGTTTAGGGACTTACAGTAGACGTACTAGACACCTATTAAAATTTTATCATTGACAAATGTCTCAATAAAATTCAGGGATGGTAGAAAGATTTGTTATCTTAGGCTGACAAAATAGTTTCTTATCAATTCAATCATTAATTATATTACATTACACATACTCATAAATGCCATTGACAAAACTACTAATCGGATGATCAAGTTTTCTATGAATTTCTTCTGGAATCAATCCTCTAACTGAAACAAATTCAAACTTCTAGGATGACCTCTCCATCCGTGGAAAATTACATACAAGAACTCCTCTTGCCGTTGGAAATCCATATGTAACCTCCTAAGACTCTATCAAAGATAGCTTTTATAAAATCATTAGTAATGGACATAACACAAACTTATTGAAAGACACATGGATATCCAATACTCCATTATCTAAATAATCTGCCTTCATAAGATTACATAAAATCATGTGTTAGTCTATGAGTTTATTTAAAATAACTCGTGGAATAAATCTTTTACTCCAAATTTTTTCGGACCTATCTTGTTAGTATATGATTTATACTTTTGTTAGGATCGAAATCGACACTAAGAGGGAGGTGAATTAGTGCTTACGTAAAAATGTTGAGTATTTAGAAAAATCATTTTGATAAAATAGTATCGGAAATATGTTTGAACTTAGAGAAAGTGTGAAGTGGAGTGAGTAGCCAAACCAGTAAGCAATATAAAGGAAAAAGGTAATGAAGAGAAGGCACACCAATTTTATTATAGTTCGGTCGTCGTGACCTACGTCCACTCCCGATTCCTCCTCTATTGAGGCCACCGATGTCCACTAATGATCTTCCTTCAATGGGTGAAGACCAACTACCATCTTACAATTCTTTTTTCCTTTTCACAAGTTTAGGAGATAACCTTTACAAGCTTCACACCTTTCTTATAATGATCACAAAACTAAAGAAGGAGGAGGAGAATACTTAGCACTTTTTCAAACACTTTTACAACTCAAAATTTTAAGACTTTTATTCATACTTTTGTGCTCTTTCATGTAGGAAAGAGTGGGATATTTATAGGCCTCAATGGCTTAAAAAATGGAGCAAAAAATTATCTTATACCCGGTTTCCGAGGTATTGGTGGTGCCATCGCTATTACTAGGCGGTACCACCGCTTGATAGTATTAACTGCCAATGGTTCCATCGTCCAGACTGCTTGATGGCTCCAAGTGGATAAATGGGCCATCCATTCGGCCCAATTCAATCTTGATTTGGGCCTAGTTGGCCCGTATTTGAGTTAGGAGGATTTCTCCCAAAACTAACTAAAATTGAAACCCTAACTACGATAATTAAGGCTAAACAATTATAATGCAAATAATCCCAGTTGTTTGACACATCAATTGTTCATTCGAACTCCCAGCGAAACTTCCGACGCACTCTAGACAATCTTCCGACGAGCTTTCGACAAACTCCTGGTGAGCTTCCAACGTATCGTTTGAACCTTCATTGTATCCCCCGATTCTTTCGGCTTGATGCTTGATTTTTGACTTCGACCCAATATTCGATTCTTCTTTAATTATTTTACTTTTTCACGATTGTAGTTAGTCCTACATTACTTTTCTCAACACATGAATTAGATCATTAATTAATCAATTAATTTTATCATCAAAATATGATATTCAATAGTCTCCCCCTTTTTGATGATGATAATCAATTGATGACGGAGTTAACCTTTACTCCTCCTATCTATATGCCATACTGAGATAAGGCAAACTTGTATTCAAAAGGAATCATAATATTTGAATTCAAGTGAAACAATTTTGATCATAGAGATCAAATGCAATATATCATGTCAAAATTTCATACATTATATATCATTATAGTTTCAAATTATCAAAATGTAACATGCACAATTTCAAAACGTTATAATTCATCATCACTTCATCCGTGATACCAAAAATAAATCAACATCGGCATAACATACATGATATCAAAACATTAAAATTTTAACCATTTATCACTTCATGCATGATACCAAAATTAACATTATTTTGGGCATGATATCATTTATCATTTCATAATACCAAACATTTATCATTTCTCCCCATTTGTCATCAACAAAAAGGAAAAACGGTCAACAAATATTTGAACTATGTACTCAAGGTTTACATCACTTTAGAACATGCAAGCTAGTAAGTTTTTGAGATGTGAAGTTAAGCAAAATTTTTGCTTCTTAAGATATGCAAGATAGTAACTTTTGCTTCTTGATATGGGCAAGCTATTACTTCTCTTTAGATGTGCAAACACTTTTGATTCTTGATGTGCAAGCTAGCATTTTTGCTTTCTCCCATTTCCCATAAAAAATGAGAAGAAGAAGAGAGTAATTTATTCATCACATAAAAGATCAAATATACCAAAAGTTCATGAATAAAATTTCTACTTTAATAAATAGAAAGAGAAAGGATTCATAGAAAATAATCATCACATAAAATATTAAGTATACCAAAAGTCCATGAATCAAATCTCTTCTTTTGTACATTGCAAGAAGAAAGAATGATAGGAAATGATCTCGATTTAGAAAGAAAACTCAAGTTATAAAAATCGAGAAATCCAAAAAATACACAAAAGGAACTCATGTATTAGGAAGATTTAACATGCCTAATTCTCTTCTTATAAAATTAAATTGTTCTTCATTCAATGGTTTTATAAAAATATTAGCTAATTGATATTTTGTATCAATAAATTCTAAAGATATATCATGGTTATTATCATGATATCTAATAAAATAATACCTAATGTCAATATGTTTAGTTCTAGAGTGTTGAATGAGATTTTTTATTAAATATATTACACTAGTATTATCATATTTTATAGGAATATTTTTCAAATATAGTCCATAATCATCTAAAGTGTTTTCCATCTAAACAACTTATGCATAACATACACCTACTACTACATATTCAGCTTCGGCTATAGATAATACAACCGAATTTTATTTCTTGGAAGACTAAGAAACAAATGAATAACCTAAGAGTTGATATATTCCATATATGTTTTTTCAATCTATTCAACATCTAGCAAAATCAGCATTGACATAAGCAATCAATTCAAGATTTTTAGTTTTGGATACCATAATCCTAGATTATGTGTTCCCTTTTGGTATCTAAAAATCCTTTTAACAGCTTTTAAGTGAGATTGCTTGGGATTAGATTGAAATCTAGCACATAGTCCAACACTAAACTATTGAATCTCGGATTTTGATGATGAAACTAATTGATAAGTGTTTATGATTTAATATACATTTTTGAGTGACGCAGGATGCTTCAATCAGGAAGAGACAATTAAAGTAGGAAGAATCATATTGGGCTAGAGAAACATATCAGAAGATTGGACATCGTGTTAGAGGATCGGTTGACGTATCAACAAAAGGTTTCGGGCCATGGATTCGGGCATCGGGCCAAGAAGAGCGGATATTGTGCCAAGGATATTGGAGTTGCGAGGTCAATTGGCCGATTGGGTAATAAACTGCAAGAGAGGATGATGAGCTGAAGAATCGGACGAAGCATCGATGGACCAATGACATGCCGGACGACATGATTCATGCTTAGTAATAATTGTCTAGATCGAAGTGTGTTTTAATATATGCAGGATTAACTACGATAGTAAGGTATAAAGCAAAATGAAGTCCCGGAGTCAAGAACGCGATTTCGTTGGGAGTTCGAGAGTTCGTCGGAAATCCGGATGTTCGTCGGAAGTTCTAACGGAACCAACTGAGAAGTCCAGGAGCTTGCCAAAGAAGCTCATCGGAACTTGCCAAGAAGATCATCGTGAAGTCCAGGAGCTCACCGGGAGTCTGCCAAGAGATCGTCGGAAGTTCGTTGGAAGATCGTTAGAAGTTTGCCGGAAGATCGCCGGAAGCTCGCCGAAAGAAATCGGACTTATCTTGCTTAGATTATGTCTTAGGAATCATAGTTAGCACATAATTGGAGTTGGGATTGGGGGGCAATCCCATCAACTCTGTTAGGGGCCAACTGGGCCCAACGTTGGGCTGGTTTGGGCCGGATTCAAGGCCCAACAAGGGTGCTGAAACCATGGCCAGCGGTGGCACCGCTAGGGTTAGCGACGACACTGCCTGGGGAACAACACACTAGGAAATCTGGGTGGTGGTACCACTGGTAGCAATGCTGCCAACGGTGGTACCACCCCTATTTGGCGGTGGTATCGCCCAGTACTAGATCCTACGGTGGTAGTACAGCCCAGGAACAACGATGGTACTGCTAGTACCTAGGAAACCTAGGATGAGACCTTTTTAAGCTCCGAGTTTGAATCAACTTGAAGCCTATTAATACTCCTCTCATCCTTGGTTAACACACACAAGCACAGAGAGTTTTAAAGTAAGAAAACGCTATAGAAATCACTTGAGAAATCCCTCCTCTAGATCTAACTTTAGAATTCTGTTTAGAGAGGAGTGTGTGTGCTTGTAAGGGTTGTTTCCTAAACCCGGTAAAAGGAGAAGAGGGGTGTAAGAAGAAGGTTGATCTTTGCCTATTAAAGGAAGATCGATAGTAGATGCCAGTGGTCTCAATGAAAGAGGAATAAGAGGAGTGGATATAGGTCACGACGACCGAACCGCTATAAATCGGTTTGCCTTTTCTTTTATGTAATTTATCGTATTGCAAACCTCCTTACTTGCTTACTGCTTTCAATACGTTTACAAATATGCTTTGAAGTTGTGTAAGTTTCCGAAATTAGTTTTATCGTATGAAACAAAAAGGTTTTTACAACCGATGTGATTTTTACCACTATACTAATTCACCCCCCCCCCCTCTTGGAGCTGACTTGTTCATAACAGTTGGTATCAGAGCCTCATTTTTCTCATTTGGTTTAACACCCAAAGAGAAATGACTCTTTTCAGCTTTCAATTCAAGAGGGTCACTCTCTCATTCGTCCTCTCTTTTTCAATGGGACGGACTACACTTATTGGAAAACTCGAATGAGAGTTTTCTTACTTTCATTGAATCTCTATTTATGGCATATAGTCAAATTTGGTTTTCAAAGGTCTTCTCTTCCAATGAACCATGGAATGATTTGGAGAATAAGACTTTCTTTCTAAATGCAAAGGCTATGAATGCCTTGTTTTGCGCCTTAGATAAAATGGCTATTGACATAAGGCGCACTCTCGAAATCACACATGAAGGCACTAGCAAAGTTACAAATTCGAAAATCAAAATTTTAATGTATGATTTTGAATTTTTTCGAATGAAGTTGAGCGAAACCATTATTGACATGTACACCCATTTTACAGATGTCGTCAATGGTTTAAAAGCTCTTTGTAAAAGTTTTTCGAATCTTTAATTTGTGAATAAAGTTTTACGCTCACTCTCTAAAACTTGGGATTAAAAAATAACTGCTATACAAGAATAAAAAAATTTGAATACTTTTTTGATCGAAGAACTCATCAGGTCTCTAATGACCTATGAAATGACGTGCTATGCACGTGAAGAACTCAAGAACAACCTTCCAAAGAACAGGAAGAATTTGACACTTAGAACACATGAAGACCACTTGAGCATAAGCTCAAGTGAAAGTGAACTTGAACTACTTATGAAATTTATAAAGTTAATGAAACAAAAATTAAATAACAAAAAGAACACAACTACTTGCTATGAACGCAAGAAAAGGAAAGAACTTTGGGATGAATCGAGCTCCTCTGAATAATAGAGAGAGAAAAACAACAAAGGTGAGGTGGCAAATTACGCCTTAACGGCTTTTTACAATAAGGTAAACAACTCAAACGAAACTCTTTTAATTTATTTCGAAATGACATGATACTTTTAACAAGTTATTTTTAATTTAGTTTAATTATTTTTCTTTAAATTTGCATGTTTAATGATGTAATGAAAAATGCAAAAATAAAATAGGATCATGCTTATCATTCTAGTAATTTTAAAAATGATAATGAAAATTACATGTTTTATATTAAAGGAATAAAATGTTAGATTTAAATCTAATGATAATCTTATGTATGTTTTTCAAGAAGAAATAATGTATATCTTGATGATTTTCGTATTAATTTTTGATTTTGATTGAAAATTCTTTATGCTTAATGAAACCATGATTGATGAATATGCTTTATGTTTTCTTTGGCTTGTATGTCTTATCATGATGAATGTTTTGAAAATAAATATTTGCATCATGATTGATGATTTTTATGCATGAGGACTTGAAATAATGATTTGAAATCATATGTTTTGGAATTATGTGTTACACTTTTTGATCTTGATGATTTTTTATCTTTCCGTTTTTAACGTTGATGTATGGTTTTCATACGAAAAACTTGAGTATGCATATATGAAATCAATCACTTAAAATAAAACACATAAAAAGGTCAATATATTATCATTGGAATGAAAATGATAAATTAAATCTCGTGTTTAAAGAAACCTTATATTTAATATGTTTTACGTTTTTGGTCTTGATGGTTTTTATGATGAAATTTACTTTTCAATTCTAAACGTTGATACATGTTTTTATTTGGAAAAAATAAAAAAGACATACATATATGAAATCAATCTTATGAATTGAATAACTAAAAAGAAGAAAGCTTTCTCCTTAAAAAATTTCTCTACTTTATCGATTTTTCAAAAAGGAGAGACTAATGAACCTATCTTTGTTGAATCTCGGATTTTGATGATAAAGTCAATTGTTATTTGTTATCTAATCCATATGTTGAGATAAGTGTGCAGGATTAACTACGATGGCAGTAAGACATGCAGTAGGAGTTGTGTTGGAGTCAAGACCATGATCACATTGGGGGTTCGAGAGTTCGACGGAAGTCCGGACGGTCATCGGAGGTTCTGTGGGAACAAATCCGAGAAGTCTAGGAGTTTGCCAAAGAAGCTGGTCGGAACTCGCCAAGTGGATCGTCGCAAGTCCAGGAATTTGCTAGAAGTCCGCCGGAGCATCACCGAGGGTTCGTCGGATGTTCGCCGGAAGCTCGCTGGAAGAATCGATTGACGCACCGGAGAAAGTTGCAGTAAATGTCTTAAGAAATATCATAGTTAGCATGTAGATTAAGCTAGGAATGGGAGGTGATCCCATTAACTTAATCTGGGGGCAATTGGGCCCTTGACAGACCCAAATTTGGCCGAATGGATCAGCCCATTTGGACCCAGATTTCCTGGCCAGCGGTGGCACCGCCTGGGTCAGCGGTGGCACCGCCCAAGAGGTCAGGAAAGCTAGGTAGTGCAACTGCCCAGGTCAGGCGGTGGTACCGCTTGGGTTCAGTCTCCGAGCGAGACTAGGCGGTGGTACCGCCCTTGTCAAGCGGTGGTACCGCCTGGGCTTAGTCTCCGAGCGAGACTGGGCGGTGGTATCGCCCCTGTCAGGTGGTGGTACTGCCTGAGCTCGGTCTCCGAGAGGTAGTACCGCCCAGTTATGGCGGTAGTACCACCGGGACCCCAGAAATCCGGGAGATGACATTTTTGAACTCCAAATTCAAACCAGTTTAGGGCCTATATAAACCCCACCCTTTCCTGCATGAAAGGGCACCGAAAATCCAATCTTACTCTATGATTTTTAGAGCTCAAAAGTGTTGTATAAGCTAAAAGTTCTCCTCCCTCTTTTCTTTCAAGTTTCGATCATTCAAGAGAGGAGTGAAAATTCTATAAGGGTTGTCTCCTAAGCCCGTCAAAAGGAGTGAATCTATAAAAGGATGGTTGGCCTTCGCCTATTGAATGAAGGCCTCTAGTGGACGTCGGTGACATTGTCGGAGGAGGAAGCCAAATGTGGATGTAGGTCAAGATTGACCGAACCACTCTAAAATTATGTTGCTCTCTGGTTTGCATTTCTTCTTGCTGCTTATCTTACTACAAACCTCCATATGTGCTTTACTTCCTTATGACTTTTGCTGCACTCCCTTACGAACTTGCCTTCGAGTTAAGTTTCCGAAAATGATTTAACGACGGAAACGATTTCATCGTACGAACGTAGTTTTAATCATTGAAAGTTTTTTCGGTGCACTAATTCACCCCCCCCCCCCTCTCTTAGTGCTGTTGATCTTAACAATTGGTATCAGAGTGGGGTTAACTCTCAAACGGATTAAAACCCAAGAGAGATGGCATACGCTAGAAACTAAGAGGGCCACTCTATTACACGTCCACCCATGTTTAATGGGATGGACTACACCTATTGGAACACCCGAATGAGGATCTTCCTTATTTCAATGGATTTTGAACTTTGGAATCTTATAAAAAATGGATTTTCGAAGTCTTCTCTTCTAATGATCGATTGGAATGAATTGGAGAATAAGACTTTCACTCTTAATGCAAAGGCTATGAATATCTTATTTTGTGCGCTTGATAAAAATGTGTTCAATCATGTTTCTATTAGAATCAAGACCACTAAGAGGGGGGGGGGGGGGGGGGTGAATTAGTGTAGCGGAAAACTTTGGATGATTAAAAAGGTGTTCGTACGATAAAAGCGATTTCGGTAGAAAAGTCGATTCGTAAATCTCTTTAACTTGTAATCAAGCGAGAAGTAGTTAAAGGAAATCTATGAAGGCAGTTTGCAGTTATGATGAAAGTTAAAATGTAAGCGCAAACTAAAATATGATATTCGTATGATAAAACTGATTTACGTCTAAACGCTGATTCGGAAAATATTGAACTTTAAAACACGATCGTAAATATGCAAAAGACAGTAAGCTATTGAAGAGGTTTGCAGTAAGGATAAGATGCTCAAAGTAAATGCAAACCGAGATTTAGAGTGGTTCGGTCAATCTTGACCTACATCCACTTTTGGCTTCCTCCACCGACGAGGTCACCGACGTCTAGTCGAGGCCTTCCTTCAATAGGAGAAGGCCAACCACCCTTTTACAGTTTCACTCCTTTTGACGAGCTTAGGAGACAACCCTTACAGAATTTTCTCTCCTCTCTTTAAAGATCAAAACTTGGAAGAAAAGAGGGAGAAGAACTTTTGGCCTTTACAACAATTTTGAGCTCTAAAAATCACAGAATAAGATCAGGATTTCGGTGTGTTTTTTGTGCTCTTTCAGTGCTAAAAGGGTGGGGTATTTATAGGCCCCAACCCAGTTTAAATTTCGAGCTCAAAACTGTCAATTCCCGAAATTCCGGGATCTGGCGGTTGCACCTCCTGACTGAGGCGGTTGCACCACCTAGTAGAGCTCGAAGACTAAGCCTCTGGGCGGTGCCACCTCCTGTCAGGGGCGGTTGCACCTCCTGTCAGAGCTCGAAGACCGAGCTCAGGCGGTGCCACCTCCTGGTTGGGGCGGTTCAACTGCTTGGCAGAATCAGGGTCCGAATGGGTTGATCCATTCGGCCCAATTTGGGTTTTTCAGGGGCCCAATTGCCCCAAGATTAAGTTAATGGGATCACCTCCCATTTCCAACTTAATCATTGTGCTAACTATGATATTTCCTAAGACATTTACTGCAACTTGCTCCAGTGCGTCAATCGCTTCTTCTGGCGATCTTCCGGCGAACTTCCGTCGATCATCCGATGAACTCTCAGTGATGCTCCTGCGGACTTTCGACAAACTCCTGGACTTGCAATGATCCACTTGGCGAGTTCCGACGAGCTTCTTTGGCAAGCTCATGGACTTCTCAGATTTGTTCCCGCAGAACCTCCGACGACTGTCCGAACTTCTGTCGAACTCTCGAACTCCCAACGTGATCATTGTCTTGATTATGGCACAACTCCTGCTACATATCTTACTTTCATCGTAGTTAATCCTGCACACTTATCTCAACATATAGATTAGATAACAAATGACAATTGACTTCATCATCAAAATCCAAGATTCAACAATCTCCCCCTTTTTGATGATGACAATCAATTGATAATGGAGTTAACCTTAACTCCCCCTATCTTTATGCCATACTTGAGATAAGTCATTCTTGAATTCAAAACCTTTGAATTCAAGAGACATATTGATAAGTTAAAATCATTTAAACTTATCAATACTCCCATCATGATTCCCATCATGATGTTTCTCTCTGAAGATGATGTCAAGGCTTGACATTCATTTTCAAATTTGACATTACAAGTTTGAATGATGGTAATAGTAGCAATTCATCATATTGTAAGATGTCAACATGTAAAACTATGAAGTAAGATTTTGATATCATTACATGATGCACACATTTCAAATGTTTTAGCAATTATTGCATTTCATCACATGGTAAGTTATCAATAAGTAAAATTATGATGCAAGTTTTTTGTTTGATATCTTGACACGATACAAACAAGGCATAGCATAGCGTTAATACTCATATATTTCTCCCCCTTTCTCATCAACAAAAAGTGTGGTAATTATGATACCAGGAGAACAATTTAAGTAAATTTTAAGCATAAGTGTGATAATTGTTCATGCCTATACTAGGTTCATGTTATTTTCCAATAGTGAGTGATAGGACATCAATTATACAAGCATATAAAGGAAAGCATGATATGTAGATTGCTTTGAGTACTTCTTCCTTTTTATTTGTTATAATCTTTTTGCATGAAGGAGGAAGGCTATTTGTGAGTTTACTTTGAGTGAAGTTAAAATCGATGATAGATTAAATCATGCTTCAGTTTTACAAGGATCAAGATATGTATGTGAAACAAATCTTTGCAAGTAAAAACACTATCATCCATATTTCAAGATAGAATTTATAAGCAGGAATCATTTCATCAAATCCATTTCAGAAATTTTTTTTTCATATAATAAGTGTATGAGAAAATCCGATTGTTAGGATACCAATTGTTAAGCGAATCCGAAATTGAAATTAACACTTTCATGCAGTCGGACAAGACTATGCTATAGATTTTCAAATACAATCATGAAGACAAAATATGCTTATTGTTATGAAAATTTTTATATTCAACACATAATTTCCAACATGTTATTTAGGCATGTAATGGGAATCAAGTGATTTGATCATTCAATAAAGTATGAAAAATAATTTTAACTAGTTTATGTATTCGGACACATCAACATTCCTAATTCTCTTCTTATGAAATCAAATTGTTCTTCACTTAGAGGTTTTATAAAAATATCAGCTAATTGATGTTTAATATTATGGCAATATAATAACATGATGCATCAACTGCATTGGTATATCATTTTCTCAAATCATATTTATCATGGAAACCAAGGCACAAGGTTTTCAAGGTGGTTATAAAAACATTTAGTTTCAATGTAAAATCCGATAGTGAGTAATGAGATTAAACAATGAGTGATGTTTGTAACTCTACTCACAAATAAATACATTAGGTAACCATATCAAAGATCAAGGCACATGGCATTGTGATAATGGTGAGTAATATAAAGAGTTTACAATACACATATAAGCTCATTCAGGAGGTGGAAAATTAAAATGCCTAAATAAAGAGTCAAATTGTTGATGAATATGCTGCAGCTCAGATAGGATTTGATATTGTCGATGTTCAAGCCGTTCTTGTCTTTGTTCAAATCGGTCCATCCGAATCCCAATATTTTCGACAGATGATGCAAGAGCTTGCTCAAATGAATGTGTTTTCTCAAAGGGACAGATCGGAGGAGATTGAGTACCCCTAAAGACTAGTGTTTCCGATTCTGGTTCAGGTTGAGGGGGATCGGTTCTTCTAGGCATTCTAACCCAGTTACTGTTTCTATAAACACATCTCAATCGGTGAAGTAGATTTTTATTTATTATGCTAAACCTATCTACTTTTATTACTTCTTCGTCGGATGGTATTGGAATATCGTAGGCTTTTAGTATTCTTGTGATTATACCACCATATGGAAGCATCATGTCTTTCTTAGATAGTTCTAACATGTTTTGTTGGATAAGATAACCAAGACAGATGTCATGTCCTTTCATGATCCAATACATAGTTCCTAATTCTATTTGGCTTACTTCATCATGATGGTATTGTTTAGGGAGAATGATGTTAGTTAGGATATGATGAAGTACCTTAGTGTTTAGTGGTAATAGATGTTCACAACTTTTAGGAACAATCGCTAAATTGGGATTGGCGAAAATTGTTCCTAAGGCTTCAACATATGTTGTCCCAATAGTTTCATCATCCCATGATCCTCTAAAGTAAAGTCCTCTATTTTTTATGGGAATGCCTATCATGTCGTAAATGAGTTTATCCGTAATGGAGATGTGTTGTCCTAAGAGATAGGTAGACATTCTTTCTTCTTCATCTACTTGTATATTGTTGTAAAACAATCTAACAAGTCTTGGATAGATGGGTTCATTAATTTGTAAAATAGGGAGTAGATCTAGGTTTGCAAACCATTGGATTGTCTCTAAGTCTCTTAGTTCATCTAAATCTACATGTTTTCCCTTATTGATACTTCTAAATTCGAAAGAGGAAAACTTTTTAGCATGATATTTTGAATCGAAAAGGGTAAGATCAAAGTCTTCCACTAATCTCCTCTTCCCTTTGTCCCTTGATGATCTTCTAGACCTCATAACTACTGCTGTTTAGGAGGATAGTAATGAGCAAGAGTAAATGAATCAAAAATAGAATTTAAGGGCTTCTTAGAGAATACCTTAGTGAGATCTTCAAGAGAAGGAGAGATTGTTGATCTTTTGCTTCGAAATGAGGAGTATTTGGGATGCTGTGAGGGGAGAAATGGAGGTGGAGAAGCTTTGGAAGAGTAAAGAGGGGAAGGGAGTGAGTTAGGGTCGGTTCCACTATCGGCCCTAGCTCGGGTTAAAAGGGGGCAGGATTGCGGGCGGTTGCACCGCTGGCTGGGGCGGTTCAACCGCTTGCTATACGTGATAGCCGGAGGTGCTACCTCCAGCTGGGGTGGTGCAACCGCTGTAGGCAGTGAGCATGGTTCTGACTGCTGTGTGGTCTGATTTGAATGTTTTTGACTTTGAGATGAATTTTTATTTGTGGATCAATCAACTTTACTTACGTAATTACGTAAGAATTTTCATTTTAAGATAAGAACTTTTGCACGATTAAGATAGATCTTTTGACGTGTATACTCTCAATGTCGTACACATGTTTGTGACAGATTGTTCAAGTTGGTAAGCCTTGCAAGTTCATGACAAACTTAGTCAGTTCATGATATAGTTGGATTCGAAAGTTATGAATGGATGAAATCGATGGGTTCGAAAATCTAGAGGATATGTGAAGGGAGAATCATGGGTTTCTAATTCTGAGGGATCAAATGGGATTGTATCCATATCGCATTTGTAATTTTAATTTTCTAATCCTCTTTTTGTTATTTAGGCTAGAGAGCATTACGTGTTCTTTTTGGATCTCGGGTCATGAATATCGAGAATCCAAAGAGCAGGATATTATTTCTTGCTCCCAGCTTATGATGTTTTATGTCTTTACAAGAAAGGATGATTTTTAGGTACCCATTTGCTTTTGGGTGCCTCAAAAATAGATCTACATTGTTTATCATGTTGCATAGACTTTATCATGGTTCCTTTAGGAACCCAAATTAATTTGTTCGGACTAATTTTCTTGAATGGACAATAATGTATTTTATGTCCAAGTTTGCAACAAAAGTTGCATTTGCTTTGGTGTCAATCATGTAAGATGGGGCCTTTTATGAAGGTGGTTGGATTTTGGTGAAGACTTCTCACAAATCCGATTCCACTTCTTTTGGGAACGTGACCCTTGTTTGCAAGGATCATGTTCAAAGATTTGCTACCAACCTCGAATTTCTTCAAAGTGTCTTTAAGTAGCAAGTTTTCCTTTTGGGGAGTTTCTAGATCATTTCTTTAAGTACCAACCTCGAACCTAAACTATCATGATATTCAGTTTTTAACTTATCAAAATTACAAGTAAGACTATCATGCTCCTTTTTTAGTAATTTGTATTTTCTACTAATAATCTTGCATTCATCAAATAAGTCATGGAAGACATTTAATAATTCGTTAAATGATAAATCTGCATGTATTAAATTCGTTACCTCCTCCCCGATGGCCATTAAGGCATAATGAGCAACTTGCTCGGTGTTGGACTCCTCTTCTTCGGACGCGCTCGAGTCATCCCACGTTGCTTTGAGCGCCTTCTTCTTTGATGTTCTATTTTTGACTTGGGGACAATCACTCTTGTAGTGTCCCGGCTTTTTGCACTCATAGCAAATAACTTGGTCCTTCTTAGGTTCAAATTTATTTTTTATTTCATTCTTAAACTTGTTTCTTTTAATGAATTTTTTAAATTTTCTTGTTAGAAGTGCCAAGTCATCGTCACAGTCCTCATCACTTGAGTTTTCTCTCAAGTGATCTTCTGAAGTTCTAAGTGCCATATCCTTCCTATTCTTTGGAAGGATGTCTTCTTGCTCTTCATGAGCTTTGCAAGTCATCTCGTAGGTCATTAATGACCCGATTAGTTCTTCAAGAGGGAAGTTGTTTAGATCTTTCGCCTCTTGAATAGTAGTGACTTTAGGATCCCAACTCTTAGGAAGGGATCATAGAATCTTATTTACGAACTCAAAATCTGAAAAACTTTTTCCGAGTCCTTTTAGACCGTTGACGATATTCGTGAAACGGGTAAACATGTCGCCAATAGTCTCACTCGGTTTCATCCGGAAAAGTTCGAAAGAATGTATCAAAAGATTGATTTTTGACTCTTTCACTCTACTTGTGCCTTCGTGAGTCACTTCGAGTGTGTGCCAAATATCAAATGCGGTTTCACAAACCGAAACACGGTTGAACTCGTTTTTATCAAGCGCAAAAAATAAGGCATTCATAGCCTTTGCATTAAGAGCGAAAGCCTTCTTCTCCAATTCATTCCAATCGATCATTGGAAGAGAAGACTTCAAAAATCCATTTTCGACAAGATTCCAAAGTTCAAAATCCATAGAAATAAGAATGATCCTCATTCGGGTCTTCCAATAGGTGTAGTCCGTCTCATTGAACATGGGTGGATATGTAATAGAATTGCCCTCTTGGTTTTCGGCGTATGCCATCTCTCTTGGGTTTTAATCCGTTAGAGAGTTAACCCCGCTCTGATACTAATTGTTAGGGATCAAGAGCACTAAGAGGGGGGGGGGGGGGTGAATTAGTGCAGCGGAAAACTTTCGACGATTAAAAAGGTGTTCGTACGATAAAAGCGATTTCGGTACAAAAGCCGATTCGTAAATCTCTTTAACTTTTAATCAAGCGAGATGTAGTTAAAGGAAATCTATGAAGGCAGTTTGCAGTTATGATGAAAGTTAAAATGTAAGCGCAAATTGAAATATGATGTTCGTACGATAAAACTGATTTACGTCTAAACGCCGATTCGAAAAATACTGAACTTTAAAACACGATCGTAAATGTGCAGAAGGCAGTAAGCTATTGAGGAGGTTTGTAGTAAGGATAAGATGCTCAAAGTAAATGCAAACTGAGATTTAGAGTGGTTCGGTCAATCTTGACCTACATCCACTTTAGGCTTCCTCCACCGACGAGGTCACCGACGTCTACTAGAGGCCTTCCTTCAATAGGCGAAGGCCAACCACCCTTTTACAATTTCACTCCTTTTAACGGGCTTAGGAGACAACCCTTACAGAATTTTCTCTCCTCTTTTTAAAGATCAGAACTTGGAAGAAAAGAGGGAGAAGAACTTTTGGCTTTTTCAACAATTTTGAGCTCTAAAAATCACAGAATAAGAATAGGATTTTGGTGTGTTTTTGGTGCTGTTTCAGTGCTAAAAGGGTGGGGTATTTATAGGCCCCAACCCAATTTGAATTTTGAGCTCAAAATTGTCAATTCCCAGAATTTCGGGATTTGGCGATTGCTCCTCCTGACTGAGGCGGTTGCACCGCCTGGCAGAGCTCGAAGACTGAGCCTTTGGGCGGTGCCACCTCTTATCAGGGGCGGTTGCACCTCCTGCTAGAGCTTGAAGACTGAGCTCAGGCGGTGCCACCGCCTGACTGAGGTGGTTGCACCTCCTGCTCGAGCTCGAAGACTGAGCTCAAGCGGTGCCACCGCCTGACTGAGGCGGTTGCACCTCCTACCAGAGCTCGTGTTAGGATCAAGATCACTAAGAGGGGGGGGGGGGGGGGGTGAATTAGTGTAGCGGAAAACCTTCTACGATAAAAACTGCATTCGTTCATTAAAAGTGATTTCAATAAGAAAGCCGATTCTAAGATTATTTTAACTTAAGATCAAGCGAAATGACGTTAAAGTAAATCTATGAAGGCAGTTTGCAGTTATGATGGAAATCAGAAAATAAGCGTAAACTGAAATACGACGTTCGTACGATAAAAACGATTTGCGTCTAAATGCCGATTCGGAAAGCACTGAACTTTGAAACACGTTCGTAAAAGCACAGAAGGCAGTAAGCTATTGAGGAGGTTTGCAGTAAAGATAAGATGCTCAAAGTAAATGCAAACCAAGATTTAGAGTGGTTCGGTCAATCTTGACCTACTCCACTTTTGGCTTCCTCCACCGACGAGGTCACCGACATCAACTAGAGGCCTTCCTTCAATAGGCGAAGGCCAACCACCCTTTTACAGTTTCACTCCTTTTGACGGGCTTAGGAGACAACCCTTACAGAATTTTCTCTCATCTCTTTACAACTCAGAACTTGGAAGAAAAGAGGGAGAAGAACTTTTGGCCTTTACAACAATTTTGAGCTCTAAGAATTATAGAAAAAGATCAAGATTTCGATGTAAGTTCATACCCTTTCTGTGCTAAATAGGTGGGGTATTTATAGACCCAACTCAGTTCAAATTTGGAGCTCAAAATTGTCAATTCTCGGAATTCCGGGATCAGGCGGTTGCACCTCCTGACTGGAGCGGTTGCACCGCCTGGTAGAGCTCGAAGACTGAGCCTTTGGGCGTTGCTACCTCCTATCAGGGGCAGTTGCACCTCCTGACAGAGCTCGAAGATCGAGCTCAGGCGGTTGCACCTCCTGACTGAGGCGGTTGCACCACCTGGCAGAGCTCGAAGACTGAGCTCAAGCGGTGCTACCTCCTGTCAGGGGAGGTTGCACCGCCCAGTCTCGCTCGGAGACTGAGCCTAGGCGGTGCTACCTCCTGGCTAGGGCGATTGCCCCGCCCAGTCTCCCTGGGTGACTTAGCCTAGGCGGTGCTACCTCCTGGCTTGGGCGGTTGCACCTCCTACAGCAATCAGGGTCCGAATAGTAAGATCCATTCGGCCCAATTTGGGTTTTTCAGGGGCCCAATTGCCCCAAGATTAAGCTAATGGGATCACCTCCCATTTCTAACTTAATCATTGTGCTAACTACGATAAATCCTAAGACAATTTCTGCAGCTTGCTACGGTGCGTCAATCGCTTCTTCCGGCGAGTTTCCGGCGAACTTCCGTCGATCATCCGATGAACCCTTGGTGATGCTCCTGCGGACTTCCGGCAAACTCCTGGACTTGCGACGATCCACTTGGTGAGTTTCGACGAGCTTCTTTTGGCAAGCTTATGGACTTCTCGGATTTGTTCCCGCAGAACCTCTGACGACTGTCCAAACTTCCGTCGAACTCTCGAACTCCCAACGTGATCATTGTCTTGACGCCGGTGCAACTCTTGCTGCATGTATTTCTTCTATCGTAGTTAATCCTGCACACTTAAAACAAAACTTCGATCGAGACAATTAATCTTAAGCAATTAACCAAGTTGTCCGGCATGTCATTGGTCCCTCGACGCTTCTTCCGATCTTTCGGCGCATTGTCCTCTCCTGCAGCCTATTGCCCAATCGGCCAGTTGACTCTGCAACTTCGATATCCTTGGCACAATACCCGCTCTTCTTGGCCTGATGCCCGAGTCCATGGCCCGAAGCCTTCTATCGATACGTCGACTGATCCACCGGCCCGACATCCAATCTTCTGACATGTTCCTCCGGCACAACATGATTTTCCTGCTTTAATTGTCTCATCCTGATCGAAGCATCCTGCATGACTTCAAACGCAGATTAAATCATAAACATATATCAAGTAGTGTCATCATCAAAATACGAGATTCAACAATCTCCCCCTTTTTGATGATGACAACCACTTGATGACGGAGTTAAACTTAACTCCCAGAGTTTAAACAAACTCTCCCTATCAATATGCCATATTGATAGAACCTTGAATTCAAACTGAATTCAAGTTATTGCAATATTCATCATGAATACTTGCAACACGTCATCATGAACTTATGCATAAACCTATGCATAGCATGTCATGTCATCAACATATTTCTCCCCCTTTGTCATCAACAAAAAGGAGAAGTACCACAATCAAGTGTTTATGATATTGGTTCAACTCATTGCATGAAAAACATAATATCAAGTTTTATCATCATACAAGTTCGCTATTATCAAATATCAACATGTAAAATTGCGATGTAAGTTTTTGATATCATAACGCAAACATTTCAAGTGTTTATCAATTGTAGCATTTCATCACATGGTAAGATATCAACACGTAAAATTATGATATAAGTTCTTGATATCTTAACGCATGATGCAAACATGGCATAATGCAAATTTGGCAATCATAGCATCAATTCATATATCTCTTGATGATGCAAGCATTGCAAATATGACAATCATATTAATTCATATATCTCTTGATGATGCAAGCATAGCATCAGTGTTCATAGCATCAATTCATATATTTCTCGATGATCCAAGCATAGCATTAGTGTTCATAGCATCAATTCATATATTTCTCCCCCTTTGTCATCAACAAAACGGAGAACGATATAAGCAAATTTTAAGCATAAGTGCTTGTAATTATTCATGTCATAACTAGGTTCATGTCATTTTCCAACAGTGAGTGATAGGATATCAATTATACAAACATCTCAAGGAAAACATGACATGGAGATAGCTTTGAAAACTTCTTCCTTTTTTATCTGTTATTATCTTTTTTGCATGAAGGAGGAAGACTATTTGTGAGTTTACTTCGAGTGAAGTTAGAATCGATGAGAGATTAAATCATGCTTCATTTTTACAAGGATCAAGATATGTATGTGAAACAAATCCTTGCAAGTAAAAACACTTTCATCCATATTCATCAAATCCATTTCTAAAAACAAATATTTTTCACATGATATGTGTATGAGAGATGTATTTGCTAGTTGACTACATATGTCAAAAATCAATGATATGAACTAAACTTGATATGACATATGCTTGTTAAGTTTGGAAGAGAGTAAACATGATATGTTAGGATCAAGAGAATCTGAAAATGAAATTTGACTCTTTCTTGCATTCGGACAAGGTTTTGCTATAGATATTCAATTACAATCATGAAGGTAAAGCATGCTTGTTATCATGGAAGTTTTGTATTCAAGCACATAATTTTCAATATGTAATTGTGTAAAATCATTATGCCAATCAAGTGCTTTGATCATTCAATCAAGAAAGTTTAAAAAATAATTTTAACACGTTCAATCATTAGGAGGTATTTTTGCCATAGTTTTTCAAATACAATCATGAAGATAAGGCATGCTCATCATCATGGTAGTACGATGGCAAGTTTACAATTTTAAGACACGCAAGCTAGTAATTTTGAGATGTTCAAGAAAGCAACTCTTGCTTCTTGAAATATAAGTTTTGCTACATGTGCAAGTTAACTTTTTGCTTCTGCAAGATATCATTCCTTGGTGATGTTCAATATAGCAATTCCTTTTCTTTTGAGAAGTGTAATTATTTTCTTTCTCCTTTTTTTTGAATTATATGAGCTAGCAAATTAGATTTCAAGTATGTTTTGCTCCCCCTTTGTCATTGTCAAAAAGAAGGGAAGACCCTTTATGTTAATTTCTAAATTATGACAACGGTAGGTTTCAATCTTATTTGTGCATCATTATATTTTCAAATTCGAACATGCACAATTTCAAAAACCTTATATTTCATTCATGCATGATACTGAATAAATCAATCAATATTATGAGCATATTATATATGATACTTAAATTTTTAACTATTTATCAACATTTTGATCATGATACCAAACATTCATCATTTAGAGTATTCATGACATTAAATCAACATTTATAATACTTCATTTTAGCAACAACTCATAGCATTTTAAATCATGATTGCAATACATCACATCATAATTAAAAAGCTCAAGTATTGCGTGCATCATTGTAAATCATAAATGTTTCATATCATGATGGTATCAATTTTGTTAAATTATATCCAACCGATCATAACTTTTCATTTATATACATCAAAATAAATTAATGAATATTTCATGTATTCATATCATTACATAAGGAATATCAAGAAGAAAATAATTGGGTGATGAGATAAACCTTTCATGAATACAAAGAATCATATCATGAATACAAGGAATACAGGTCACAATCATTCAAGAGAAAAATCATCATTCATTTTCAATTCATTAAATTTGACAAATCATGATCATGATTTTGATAAAACTCATTTCAAATTTAAATCATCAAAATCATTTTTTTGGCTCATAAAATTTATAACATAAATAGATTCAGATTTCACTGATAATATATTTTTCCCCCTTTTTTAAGTGTTTCATCTTAAGTGATCAATTTCATGTTAACATGCCTTTTCATTTATGTCAAATCAAAATATGCATCAATTTTTAAAGCCACTGTTATTATCATGAAAATCGATAATCCATAATTATCAAGAATCATCATACATAATTTCAAAAATATATACTCATTAATCATAACTTCAAATTAAACATGATTTAATATACTCAAAATCGAGAAATAATAATGGACATCAACATGATATACATTATTACTTCTTAACCATGATTTCATATTTTCAATCAAAATCATTTTGTTTGTTTATCATAAAATATGCAATATTATCATTTTCGAAATTACTAGCATGATCATAATATTTTTTAAACATTAATTCTAAACTAAAAAAGAAAATACATCATGAAAGCATCAAGTAATTTCAAAATAATTCAAGAGAGTTGAGTTACTTACCTTGTAGTCGACGCCCGTCAAAGCCCAATACACCGTTTCACCTTTGGAAGTTCTTGATTCATCCTTGGTTGCCTTCCTCTTCTTTGTCCTCTTCCTTCGTTCAAGTTCATTGTCTATTTTAGATTTTTGTTTAATAAACTTATTAAGATTTAGTGTTCGAAGTTCAAGTTCATCATTGTCCTCATCACTTGAGTCATCGCTCAAGTGTTATTCATTTGTCCGGAGTTCCAAATCCTTCATGTTCTTTGGAAGGTGACTTTGTTCATCTTGTTCATCATGTGCATTGTGCACAATTTCATATGTCATCAACGAACCAATTAGTTCTTCAAGTGGTAAGTTGTTTAGGTTTTTAGCTTCTTGTATTGCAGTTACTTTTGAATCCCACTTCTTAGAAAGAGAAAGCAAAATCTTGTTTACGAGTTCAAAATCCGAAAAACATTTTCCAAGAGCTCTTAAACTATTGACGACATCCGTGAAACGGGTGTACATGTCGCCTATAGTCTCGCTTGGTTGCATTCGAAAAAGCTCAAAATCATGCAATAAAATGTGAACTTTCGAGTCTTTGACTCTACTAGTTCCCTCGTGCGTGATTTCAAGTGTTTGCCAAATGTCAAAAGCCATTTCGCACGTAGAAATCCGATTGAACTCATTTTTGTCCAAAGCGCAAAATAAGGCATTCATAGCCTTTGCGTTTAAAGAAAAATACTTCTCCAAATCCGACCATTCGTTCATCGGTTTATAGGGAAGTTGAAAACCGTTTTCAACGATATTCCATAAATCCAAATTCATAGAAATCAAGAAAACTCTCATTCGAGTTTTCCAATAAGTGTAGTCCAAACCGTTAAACAACGGTGGACAAAAAACCGATAAGCCATCTTGAAAGCCATGAAGAGCCATTTCTCTCGGGTGTAAATCCGAAATGAGAAATACCGGGCTCTGATACCAATTGTTAGGATCAAGAGCACTAAGAGGGGGGGGGGGTGAATTAGTGCAGCGGAAAACCTTCTACGATAAAAACTGCATTCGTTCGTTAAAAGTGATTTCGGTAAGAAAGCCGATTCTAAGATTACTTTAACATAAGATCAAGCGAGATGACGTTAAAGTAAATCTATGAAGGCGGTTTACAGTTATGATGGAAATCAGAATATAAGCGCAAACTGAAATACGACGTTCGTACGATAAAAGCGATTTGCGTCTAAACGCCGATTCGGAAAGCACTGAACTTTGAAACACGTTCGTAAAAGCAGAGAAGGTAGTAAGCTATTGAGGAGGTTTGCAGTAAAGATAAGATGCTCAAAGTAAATGCAAACCTATATTTAGAGTGGTTCGGTCAATCTTGACCTACTCCACTTTTGGCTTCCTCCACCGACGAGGTCACTGACATCAACTAGAGGCCTTCCTTTAATAGGCGAAGGCCAACCACCCTTTTACAGTTTCACTCCTTTTGACGGGCTTAGGAGACAACCCTTACAGAATTTTCTCTCCTCTCTTTACAACTCAGAACTTGGAAGAAAAGAGGGAGAAGAACTTTTGGCCTTTACAACAATTTTAAGCTCTAAGAATCACAAAAAAAGATCAAGATTTCGGTGTAAGTTCATACCCTTTCAGTGCTGAATGGGTGGGGTATTTTGTCATGTGCCCCCGAATTTAATTCTCATTTAGGAGGTGTGAACCTAATTCAAGATTAATAATATTTAATTCAGCAAACAATCCAGGATCCAATCACACATTTGAGGTCACTAAGAAAAACATTCAAGTCATTCACCTCTACAATCCATAATTCACAAAACCTGTGCAGTTTATAATCATACATCATGTCACTAGATGATTCTTAAAATCCAAAAGCAACTTAATTAAACCATAACTATATCATAAATCCATAAGCGCGGCAATTAATGCAATCGCAAAACCAACATGTACTACATGTTTATATCAGTACACAGTTTAGACTCAATATTTTCAAAATCTTGACATAAGAGGTACTTTTTAAATATTTACAAGATACATCAATCTAGATTTGTCATTAATATTTCATTACTCGCAAAAAGAACTTATACAACATCAACCTATCAAGTACAAAATATTTGCCCCAAAATCTTCTAGTCTTCCACAGCCTCAACCCAATTTACACATTTTAGGGAGCGATAAGCTATCCTAAAAAATTTATATAGCAACGGGGTGAGCATATAAAGATAAGCAAATGACTAACATATCCATAGCAAAGGGGACATTTTTCAAACAAATGAGGTATCAAAATACAAAGTAGAGATACAGGATGAAACAGTAGCATGTTTTGTTAAAATGTAGAATTTCAATATAATATCGTTCGAAGCACGTTTTATTCATACAATCGAGGAAAGGTAATTGGAGCATATCATTGGAATAAGGAGCATATCGATGACATATGGTAGTTTTCAAGGTATAACAAAGACTTATAACATTTCATAAATATATCAAAGAACAAAACATGAATAGAAGCTCAAATGTCACATGACGATGCATTCATTTCATTCTTATCCGAAGCATGCATAGAAACATAGCCAAAGCTTTGGATATCATATCAAACACATAGAAGGTGAATTGGTATCATAACATAATATGGTCCATCCATTTCTGAATGACCACCAAACATAAGTCTCCCACTTTTGGGAGCTCCATCCACCCACGTCTGAGTGAAGTCATAGGGGGCCGGCAGAGCATCGCGGGCTCTAAGCATAACTCCCTTTACCATTTCTGGCAAAGGTTCACATTTATCCCACAAACACCGGAGTACAAAGGGACAGTATGAATAATGAAATTAGCATCTATTGGAAGCACATGCGGAACAACGAAATGTACATATGCCTTTCGAGTCAATACGATACAAACATAATATTTCACAAATGTATTTAGATTTGAAAGGAAACAAAAGCAAGGGCATACAAGGATTTCAAGAAATCACATATAGCTCAATTAAAATATGAAAGTTAGATAAATTCAATGTCCAAAGAAATGAAATTGGAAGAGGCACATATCGAAAGCAAAATGCGGAACAATGGGATGCATGTGCCAAATCATTACGATGCAAACATGAACTTTAGATGATAGCTGCGGATATACAAATAAATTAAGGAAAAAAGTATACAGGAATTTAAGATAATAATGTAAAGCTTAACTGAAGTAAGAATTTTTGCTAAAATCGATTTCCAAATGGAAGTAACAAGGAAAGCCGAAATCGACCAAAGCTCGATTCTGGCAGAATTTGATATGAACATTGTATGAACTATTTGGATAACCAATTATACTCTAATTTATACAAAATAGATGCCATTAGAAAGCTTTGTCAATCTAGTTTTAGGCAAATTAAGTTTTATAAGATTTGGAATTTACAACAGGGAGTTACAGATAATTTCGTAGCGAAAGGTCTGAAAACATTAGCTCTGTTTTACTGAATCCATAGGGTCGATGAAACCAGATGTTTCAGTTAGCAATTGTACTCCAAAAATTTCAAATCAGGTATATACAGAAAGCATTTTGAGTCTATCTTCGAATAAAATACACTTTGTATGAATCTGAGTTCACAACAGAAAGTTATTAGTAGTTAAGCAACAAGAGGTCAGAAATTTCAGTCCCTGTTTTACAGAATCTGTAGGGTTAATTTAAACAGAAGTCTTAGTAGGAATTTAAACTCCAAATCATTCGATCTTTATATCAAAATAAAGATTTTCTTGTCTACTTTCAAATGGAACAGTTTTTCTCTAAATTAGAGTTTATTACAAAATGTTATGATCAAAACATTGCATAGAGGTCAGATTCATAGCTTTATATCAAAACGAAAGAAGGTCTGGTTCTCAGTTGAAATCTTTCAAATTTTGCAGAATAAAAATGGAAACAGAGATTAAAGTTACTGTGGGATTGGGTTAGAACACTTGCCTTCAAATTATTTGAATCCCAAATGTGAGAAAATTGATGAAAAATCTCAAGCTCCTCTTCTTCTTCTTCTCTAAAACTCACGTTGGCTGCAACTCTTCAGGTTTGTTTTCTTTAACCCTTCATCTAATTATTTAGCTTTTGGCTAATGCAAAAGTTACAAGGTGTCATGCATGCATGAAAGGGGCTAGGTGTCATCTTTAGAGCAAAGATAAGTGGCACCAACCTTAGGTTAGTTAGTGACACATGTCCACTATATTTTGTTTTTTTTTTTTTTTAAACTTAAATCTGAATCTTTCATAAATTATATCAAACTTCTAATATTTACTCTTAGGTCCCTAGCCATAAACCTTTATTATAATATCATTTAATATAAAATAATTATTAAATAATCCTTATTTTTACAAACATACATTTTACTAAATTTTCAAAAATGGGGGATGTTACACTCTCCCCTCCTTAAAAAAAATTTAGTCCTCTAAATTTATGATACCTCATTCGACGAAAAGATGAGGATAAGCTTTCATCATTTCTTCCTCAAGCTCCCAAGTTGTTTCCTCTCCAGAATGATATCTCCAGATTACTTTAACTATAGGGATAACCCGATTCCTCAAGATCTTTTCTTTTTTATCAGCAATCTGAATGGACTCTTCCACATAAGACAAGTCTTTATCAATCACCATCGGCTCATACTTAATGATATGAGAGGGATCAAGTATATACTTTCTGATCATTTAAACATGAAATATATCATGGATATGGCACAATGATGGTGGCAAGGCAATCCTGTAAGCGACAGAACCAACCCTCTCAAGAGTCTCAAAAGGTCCAATAAATCTTGGGCTTAACTTTCCTTTCTTCCAAAATCTTACAATGCCTTTAGAAGGGGAGACCTTCAGGAATACAAAATCCCTGATTTGAAACTCAATATTTTGTCTTCTATTATTAGCATAACCACTTTAACGACTCTGAGTAGTCTTTAACCTTTTTCTTATAAGTTGAATTTTTTTTTTTCAGTAGTCTCTTGTACTTATTCTAGTGCTAATAACCTTTTGTTGCCAATTTCTTCCCAACATCTAGGCGTCCTGCACTTTCGCCCATACAAAGCTTCATAAGGAGCTATCTGAATACTTGAATGATAACTATTATTGTAAGTGAACTCAATAAGAGAAATATCTTTATCCCATTCACCTTTCCAATCCATAACATAGGCTCGAAGCAAATCCTCAAGTGTTTGAATGGTTCTTTTTTATTGACCATCAATTTGAGGGTGATAAGCAGTGAGTGCTAAACTTGACTTTAGTACCCATATATTCCTGTAACCTTCTCCAAAATCTAGATAGAAATCTGGAGTCTCTGTCAGAGATTATCTCCTTTAGAACACCATGAAGTCTTACTATTTCATTGATATATAAATCTACAAGCCTATCAAGAGAATAAGTCATATTGATCGGTAGAAAATGTGCAGATTTCGTTAACCTATCAATGATAACCCAAATAGCATCATGCTTTCTAGAAGTTCGGGGTAGTCTTGAAATAAAGTCCATGGTAATACATTCCCATTTCCATTCAGAAATATCTAAAGGTTGCAACAAACCTCCAAGTCTTTGGTGTTCTGCTTTGATTTGCTGACAAGTCAAACACTTTGAAACATATATTGCAATCTCCTTCTTCATGCCTTCCCACCAATAATGACTTTGGAGATCTCTATACATCTTAGTGCTACTAGGATGCATGGTGTACTTTGAATTATGACCATCCCTCAGGATTTGATCTTTGATATCTGAGTCATTTGGAACACATATTCTATCTTTAAATCTCAATAGGCCATCCTCTGAAACTCAAAAATTCACTTTCAATCCCTTTTCTACTTCATTCCTTAAGTAGATCAAGCGTCGATCTTGTAGTTGTCCTCCTTTAATTTGTTGAATGAGATCAGATTGCACTTGGATGGAGGCCATTAATATCATTGAGTCTTGCCCTTTTCTCATAACATTCGAATCATAATTCTCTTCTAATAACTTCCATTGCTTCACAACCAAAGTCGCCATAAAACTTGTAGATTTTCTACAAAGGGCATCTACTACAACATTAGCTTTACCCGGGTGATAACGAATGGTACAATCATAATCCTTTCGAAGTTCTATCCATCTCCGCTACCTCATGTTTAAACTCTTTTTTTTTTTTTTTAGTAAAAATATACTTTAAACTCTTGTGATCAGTAAAGATTTTAAATGTTTGCCCATACAAGTAATGCCTCCAAATCTTTAGAAAAAAAAAATAATTGCTGTTAATTCTAAATCATGAGTTGGATAATTCAGTTCATAACTCTTTAGTTGTCTAGAAGCATAAGCAATCACTTTCCCTTCTTGCATCAAAACACATCCAAGGCCCTTTCTTGAAGCATCAGTGTAAACCATAAATCCCTCATCACCACTTGGAATAGTGAGAATAGAGGCACTAGTCAATCTCCTTTTTAACTCTTGAAAACTTTGCTCACAATCATCACCCCATGGTGAAGCACTGGGTCGAATGAAACCCTTATCTAATAGTTCTTGTAGTTGCTTTATCAATTCCTCTAGCTCAAGTGGCGCTATTCCGTAAGGAGGCTTAGATATTTGGGTTGTCCCGGGGACCAAATCAATAGTAAATTCACCCTCTCTATCTGGAGATAAACCAGGCAAGTCATTTGGAAATACATCAGGCAAGGAGGTGAATCATGCCCAATACTCTCAAAATAAAAGATGGGATGATCTAGTATACAAAAAGTGATCATTTTGTATAACAATCTATACTAGTATGATTGGAAGATAGTCAATCCATACTTAATATAATATCAAAACTCCAAATATCTAGGAGAACTAAATCAGTAAGAAGTTCGTGTTCTCCAATAGAAATCAAACAAGATGACCAGATCGAGTTTGTTATCAAACAATCCCCAATAGCAGTATTTACATATAGCATATAATCTAGTGGTTTAGGTTGAATACCCATGTGATAAGCAAAATATTGTGAATCAAATCATAAATGAGACACATGGTCAAACAAATATTTGCATTCTTTCATAAACATGAATAGTACCTTCGACCACTAATTCAGAAGTTTTAGAATCATATTCCGTGATAACATACACTCTGGCATGGGCTAATGATTTATGAGGCAGTGATTCTTTCTTCTTATCCAAAGGGCAGTCTTTTATTTTATGATCCAAATTTTCACAAGCAAAATAGGCTCCAATCACCTACCAATACAAACTTATTTCATAATTTAACTCACATCGTACACAGGATTGAATCTTTTGTGGTAACTTCCCTTGTTAAATCGATGATGTCTTGACCCTCTTGTTATCACAATCTAATTCATTACTAATCTTTTTTTTTTTTTTTTTTTATAGTAAACTTGTCCTTGCTATTCCTGTTCTTGATCTCTAGAAATTCTTTTGATAATCAGAACAATTTCGTACATCAAATATCTTCTCCAATCGCATCATCTATTTTTTTTTCTGCTACAAATGTATTAGGTTCACCACACTTTTATTGCGCCACTCTGATTTAATATCCCCGATCAACCCTTTTATCGCACTTAATTAATCAAAATAGATAAAGTAGGAGGACTAAATGTCCTCGTCATCCTAGATTCCTAAAATGCATCAAAGAAAATTTTCACCAATCACTATAGTTCACTAGACCTCAATATATTTTGCACGTCAACATATCAAATATTTCAGTGATCCTCAAACCATGCTCTGATACCACTCTGTCACGCCCCCCCGAATTTAATTCTCATTTAGGAGGTGTGAACCTAATTCAAGATTGATAATATTTAATTCAACAAACAATCCAGGATCCAATCACACATTTGAGGTCACTAAGAAAAACATTCAAGTCATTCACCTCTACAATCCATAATTCACAAAACCTGTGCAGTTTATAATCATATATCATGTCACTAGATGATTCTTAAAATCCAAAAGCAACTTAATTAAACCATAACTATATCATAAATCCATAAGCGCGATAATTAATGCAATCGCAAAACCAACATATACTACATGTTTATATCAGTACACAGTTTAGACTTAACATTTTCAAAATCTTGACATAAGAGGTACTTTTTAAATATTTACAAGATACATCAATCTAGATTTGTCATTAATATTTCATTACTCCCAAAAAGAACTTATACAACATCAACCTATCAAGTACAAAATATTTGCCCAAAATCTTCTAGTCTTCCACTGCCTCAACCCAATTTACATATTTTAGTGAGCGATAAGCTATCCTGAAAAATTTATATAGCAACGGGGCGAGCATATAAAGCTCAACAAATGACTAACATATCCATAGCAAAGAGGACAGTTTTCAAACAAATGAGGTATCAAAATACAAAGCAGAGATACAGGATGAAACAGTAGCATGTTTTTTTGAATGCAGAATTTCAATATAATATCGTTCGAAGCACGTTTTATTCATACAATCGATGAAAGGTAATTGGAGCATATCATTGGCATAAGGAGCATATCGATGACATATGGTAGTTTTCAAGGTATAACAAAGACTTATAACATTTCATAAATATATCAAAGAACAAAACATGAATAGAAGCTCAAATGCCACATGACGATGCATTCATTTCATTCTTATCCGAAGCATGCATAGAAACATAGCCAAAGCTTTGGATATCATATCAAACACATAGAAGGTGACGTGGGATCATAACATAATATGGTCCATCCATTTCTGAATGACCACCAAACATAAGTCTCCCACGTTTGGGAGCTCCATCCACCCACGTCTGAGTGAAGTCGTAGGGGGCCGGCAGAGCATCCCGGGCTCTAAGCAGAACTCCCTTTATCATTTCTGGCAAAGGTTCACATTTATCCCACAAACACTGGAGTACAAAGGGATAGTATGAATAATGAAATTAGCATATAATGGAAGCACATGAGGAATAACGAAATGTACATATGCCTTTCGAGTCAATACGATACAAACATAATATTTCACAAATGTATTTAGATTTGAAAGGAAACAAAAGCAAGGGCATACAAGGATTTCAAGAAATCACATATAGCTCAATTGAAATAAGAAAGTTAGATAAATTCAATGTCCAAAGAAATGAAATTGGAAGATGCACATATCGAAAGCAAAATGCGGAACAATGGGATGCATGTGCCGAATCATTACGATGCAAACATGAACTTTAGATGATAGCTGCGGATATACAAATAAATTAAGGACAAAAGTATACAGGAATTTAAGATAATAATGTAAAGCTTAACTGAAGTAAGAGTTTTTGCTAAAATCGATTTCCAAAGGGAAGTAACAAGGAAAGCCGAAATCGACCAAAGCTCGATTCTGGCAGAATTTGATAGGAACATTGTATGAACTATTTGGATAACCAATTATGATCCAATTTATACAAAATAGATGTCATTAGAAAGCTTTGTCAATCTAGTTTTAGGAAAATTAAGTTTTACAAGATTTGGAATTTACAACAAGGAGTTACAGATAATTTTGTAGCGAAAGGTCTGAAAATATTAGCTCTGTTTTACTGAATCCATAGGGTCGATGAAACCAGATGTTTCAGTTAGCAATTGTACTCCAAAAATTTCAAATCAGGTATAAACAGAAAGAAATTTGAGTCTAGCTTCGAATAAAACATACTTTGTATGAATCTGAGTTCACAACAGAAAGTTATAAGTAGTTAAGCAACAAGAGGTCAGAAATTTCAGTCCCTGTTTTGCAGAATCTGTAGGGTTAATTTAAACAGAAGTTTGAGTAGGCATTTAAACTCCAAATCATTCGATCTTTATATCAAAATAAATATTTTCTTGTCTACTTTCAAATGGAATAGTTTTGTCTAAATCAGAGTTTATTACAAAATGTTATGATCAAAACATTGCATTGAGGTCAGATTACCGAAAAATTACAGATTCATAGCTTTATATCAAAACGAAAGAAGGTCTGGTTCTCAGTTGAAATCTTTTAAATTTTGCAGAATAAAAATGGAAATAGAGATTAAGGTTACTGTGGGATTGGGTTAGAACACTTGCCTTCAAATTATTTGAATCCCAAATGTGAGAAAATTGATGAAAAACCTCAAGCTCCTCTTCTTCTTCTTCTTCTTCTCTCAAACTCACGTTGGCCGCAACTCTTCAGGTTTGTTTTCTTTAACCCTTCATCTAATTATTTAGCTTTTGGCTAATGCAAAAGTTGCAAGGTGAAATGCATGCATGAAAGGGGCTAGGTGTCATCTTTAGAGTAAAGATAAGTGGAACCAACCTTAGGTTAGTTAACGACACATGTCCACTATATTTTGTTTTTTTTTTTTTAAACTTAAATCTGAATCTTTCATAAATTATATCAAACTTCTAATATTTACTCTTAGGTCCCTAGCCATAAACCTTTAATATAATATCATTTAATATAAAATAATTATTAAATAATCCTTATTTTTACAAACATACCTTTTACTAAATTTTGAAAAATGGGGGATGTTACATATTTATAGGCCCCAACTCAGTTCAAATTTGGAGCTCAAAATTGTAAATTCCCGGAATTCCGGGATCAAGCGGTTGCACCTCCTGACTGGAGCGATTGCACCGCCTGGCAGAGCTCGAAGACTGAGCCTCTGGGCGGTGCTACCTCTTGTTAGGGGTGGTTGCACCTCCTGACAGAGCTCGATGACCGAGCTCAGGCGGTTGCACCTCCTGACTGAGGCGGTTGCATCGCCAGGTAGAGCTCGAAGACTGAGCTCAGGCGGTGCTACCTCCTGTCAGGGGAGGTTGCACCGCCCAGTCTCGCTCAGAGACTGAGCCCAGGCGGTGCTACCTCCTGGCTGGGGCGGTTGCACCGCCCAGTCTCCCTAGGAGACTTAGCCCAGGCGGTGCTACCTCCTGGCTTGGGCGGTTGCACCTCCTACAGCAATCAGGGTCCGAATAGGTAGATCCATTCGGCCCAATTTGGGTTTTTCAGGGGCCCAATTGCCCCAAGATTAAGCTAATGGGATCACCTCCCATTTCCAACTTAATCATTGTGCTAACTATGATAAATCCTAAGACAATTTTTGTAGCTTGCTCCGGTGCATCAATCGCTTCTTCCGACGCGTTTCCGGCGAACTTCCGTCGATCATCCGATGAACCCTCGGTGATGCTCCTGCGGACTTCCGGCAAACTCTTGGACTTGCGACGATCCACTTGGCGAGTTCCGACGAGCTTCTTTTGGCAAGCTTATGGACTTCTCGGATTTGTTCCCACAGAACCTCCGACGACTGTCCGAACTTCCGTCGAACTCTCGAACTCCCGACGTGATCATTGTCTTCACTCCGGCGCAACTCCTGTTGCGTGTCTTTCTTCTATCGTAGTTAATCCTGCACACTTAAAACAAAACTTCGATCGAGACAATTAATCCTAAGCAATTAATAAGTTGTCCGGCATGTCATTGGTCCCTCAACGCTTCTTCCGATCTTTCGGCGCATCGTCCTCTCCTCCAGCCTATTGCCCAATCGGCCAGTTGACTCCGCAACTCCGATATCCTTGGCACAATACCCGCTCTTCTTGGCCCGATGCCCGAGTCCATGGCCCGAAGCCTTCTGTCGATACGTCGACCGATCCACCGGCCCGACGTCCAATCTTCTGACATATTCCTCCGGCACAACATGATTTTCCTGCTTTAATTGTCTCATCCTGATCGAAGCATCCTGCGTCACTTAAAACACAGATTAAATCATAAACATATATCAAGTAGTTTCATCATCAAAATATGAGATTCAACAGCTCGAAGACCGAGCTCAGGCGGTGCCACCTCCAGGCTGGGGCAGTTCAACCGCCTGGCAGAAATCAAGGTCCGAATGGGTTGATCCATTCGGCCCAATTTAGGTTTTTCAGGGGCCCAATTGCCCCAAGATTAAGTTAATGGGATCACCTCCCATTTCCAACTTAATCATTGTGCTAACTACGATATTTCATAAGACATTTACTGCAACTTGCTCCGGTGCGTCAATCGCTTCTTTCGACGAGCTTCCGACGAACTTCCGTCGATCATCCGATGAACCCTCGGTGATGCTCCTGCGGACTTCCGGCAAACTCCTGGACTTGCGATGATCCACTTGGCGAGTTCCGAAGAGCTTCTTTAGCAAGCTCATGGACTTCTCGGATTTATTCCCATAGAACCTCCGACGATTGTCCGAACTTCCGTCGAACTCTCGAACTCTCGAACTCTCGAACTCCCAATGTGATCATTGTTTTGATTCCGGCGCAACTCCTGCTGCATATCTAACTTTCAACGTAGTTAATCCTGCACACTCATATCAACATATAGATTAGATAACAAATGACAATTGGCTTCATCATCAAAATCCGAGATTCAACAGTTTCAGTTTGTGAAACCACGTTTGATATTTGGCATACACTCGAAGTGACTCACGAAGGCACAAGTAGAGTGAAAGAGTCAAAAATCAATCTTTTGATACATTCTTTTGAACTTTTCCGAATGAAACCGAGTGAGACTATTGGCGACATGTACACCTATTTTACGGATGTCGTCAATGGTCTAAAAGGACTCGGCAAAAGTTTTTCGGATTTTGAGCTCGTAAATAAGATTATAAGATCCATTTCTAAGAGTTAGGACCCTAAAGTCATTGATATTCAAGAGGGTAAAGATTTAAACAACTTCCATCTTGAAGAACTAATTGGGTCATTAATGACTTATGAAATGACTTGTAAGGCTCAAAAAGAGCAAGAAGACATCCTTCCAAAGAACAGGAAGGATATGACATTTAGAACTTTAGATGACCACTTGAGAGAAAACTCAAGTGATAAGGACTGTGACGATGATTTGACACTTCTAACAAGGAAATTCAAAAAAATTATTAAGAGAAACAAGTTTAAAAATGACACAAAAAATAAATTTGAACCAAAAAAGAACCAAGTTATTTGCTACGAGTGCAAAAAGCTAGGACACTACAAAAGTGATTGTCCCTAAGCCATGAAAATAACATAAAAAAAGAAGGCGCTCAAAGCAATGTGGGATGACTCAAGAGCGTCCAAAGAAGAGGAGTCTAACACCAAGCAAGTTGCTCATTATGCCCTAATGGCCATCAGAGAGGAGAGACATACACCATCAAAAACTAGGAGGAAGAGATGGTACCTTGATAGTAGATGCTCAAGGCATATGATCAGAGATCCATCTCAATTCTCTAAGCTCACTAGCATAGATAAAGGCTATGTCACCTTCGGAGACAACAACAAGGGTAAAATCATTGGCAAAGGAACAATAGGTAACAAATCCAACTTCTTTATTGAAGATGTTTTGTTAGTTGATGGTTTAAAACATAACCTCTTGAGCATTAGTCAATTATGTGATAAAAGATATATCGTCAAATTCGAATCTAATGCTTGCATCATCAAAAAACCACACAAAAACACATCTATGATTACATTAAAATAGAATAACATATACACCATTGACATAAATGATCTTTGCAATGAAATATGTTTCTCGGTTTTGAATGAGGATGCTTGGTTTTGGCATAGGAGATTAGGTCATGCTAGCATGAAACTAATCACTCAAATATCATCCAAAGAACTTGTACGAGGAATTCCTGATATCAGGTTCATCAAAGATAATGTGTGTGATGCTTGTCAATTAGGAAAATAAATTAAGGGTAGTTTCAAATCTAAAAATCAAATAAGCACCTCTAGGCCCTTACAATTGATCTATATGGACTTGTTCGGACCAATCTCTACATCAAACCTAGGAGGTAGCAAATACACCTTCATCATTGTAGATGACTATAGTAGATACACATTGACATATTTCTTAAAACACAAAAATGGATGCTTTAGATATTTCACCAAGTTTTGTAAACTTGTTAAAAAAGAAAAGGGATTTATGATTTTATCAATTTGAAGTGATCACAATGGTGAATTTCAAAACTGTGATTTCCAAGAATTTTGTGAATCTAATGGATACAACCACAACTTCTCTACTCCATTAAATCTTCAACAAAATGGAGTAGTAGAAAGAAAGAATAGAAATTTACAAGAAATGGCAAGAACCATGCTGAATAAACATAGCCTACCCAAATATTTTTGGGCCGAAGCCGTAAACACTTCATGCTATATATTGATTAGAGTTCTAGTAATACTCTTACTCACCAAAACTCCCTATGAGTTGTGGAACAATAATAAACCCAATGTTTCATATTTTAAAGTTTTTGGGTGTAAGTGTTTTATCTTGAATGAAAAAGATGCTTTAGGAAAATTTGATGCTAAATCCGATGAAGGAGTTTTTCTTGGTTATTCTTTAGTTTCTAAAGCGTTTCGTATCTTCAATAAAAGAACTTTAATTATAGAAGAATCCATTCATGTTGCTTTAAATGAGATTTCTGAAATTCAGAAAAACGATTTTGATGATGATGTTAATTTCGATTCTTTGAATTTAAATGAAACCCCTTCTCCAACTAGCAACTTGGATGCATCCACTTCCGAAACATCCTTACCCAAGGATTGGAAGTATGTAGTTGCTCATCCTAAGGAGCTAATTCTGTTAGGATCGAGAGCACTAAGAGGGGGGGGGGGTGAATTAGTGCAGCGGAAATCTTTCAGCGATTAAAAACGAAAGCTGCGTTCGTTCGATAAAAACTATTTTGATGCAAAAGCCGATTCTAAGATTAAGTGCAGTTTACGTTTAAACATAGTTAGCGTCTAAACGCAGTTTGCGTCTAAATGCAGATTGCGTCTAAACTCAGATTGCGTCTAAGCGCAGTTTGAGCAGAAGTATAAAGACAATGTGCTGCTATTGTACAACTCAAAAAGTAATCTGCAAAAAGCAGATTTACGTCTAAACGCAGATTTACGTCTAAACGCAGATTTACGTCTTAAACGCAGATTTACATCTGAACTTTGAAACTCGTTTGTATACTCGCAGAAGGCAGTATGCAATTGAAATCAAGACGTAAACGTAAACTGAAATCTGATGATTGTGCGAGGAAAGCCGATTTACGTCTAAATGCAGTTTTACGTCTAAATGTTGAAACTCGTTCGTAAAATTGCAGAAGATAGTTTGCAGTTATAAATAGAATCAAAATGTAAATGTAAACTGCAAAGAAACTCGTTCGTAAAAGTGCAGAAGACAGTTCGCAGTTATAAACAGATTCAAGACGTAAATGTAAGCTGCAATGTAAAGATAGTACGAAAACACCTTTTGATGTCTGAATGCAGATTCGGAAAGATTAGAACTTAAAAACTTGTTCGTAAAAGCACAGAGAGCAGTAGCTATGTAGGAGGTTTGCAGTAATGATAAAGTGCTCAAAATAAACGCAAACCAGAGATTTAGAGTGGTTCGGTCAGTCTTGACCTACTCCACTTTTGGCTTCCTCCACCGGCGAGGTCACCGACGTCAACTAGGGGCCTTCCTTCAATAGGCGAAGGCCAACTGCCCTTTTACAGTTTCTCTCCTTTTGATAGGCTCGGGAGACAACCCTTACAGATCCTTTCTCTCCTCTCTTTACAACTCAAGACTTGAAGAATAGAAAGAGGAGAACTTTTGGACTTTACACAAATTTGAGTTCTTAGAATCACAGAAAAGATCAGGAATTCGGTGTGGATCTGTATCTTTTCAGTGCTGAATGGGTGGGGTATTTATAGGCCCAAACCCAGTTCAAATTTGGAGCTCAAAACGATCAAATCCCGGAATTCCGGGATCAGGCGGTTGCACCTCTTGATTGGAGAGGTTGCACCGCCTGGCAGAGCTCGAAGATTGAGCCTCTGGGCGGTGCCACCTCTGTCAGAGGTGGTTGCACCTCTCTGCCAGAGCTCGAAGACCGAGCTCAGGCGGTTGCACCTCCTGACTGGAGAGGTTGCACCGCCTGACTAGAGAGGTTGCACCGCCCAGTCTCGCTCGAAGACTTAGCCCTGGGCGGTTGCACCTCTCGGCTGGGGCGGTTGCACCTCCCAGTCTCGCTGGGAGACACAGCCTGGGCGGTGCTACCTCCCTGCCTGGGCGGTTGCACCTCCCACAGCAACTTGGGTCCGAATGGGTTGAACCATTCGACCCAATCTGAGTTCTTCAGGGGCCCAATTGCCCCAGGATTAAGCTAATGGGATCACCTCCCATTTCTTAATAAAAGTGCTAACTATGATTATTTCCTAAAACATATTCTGCAGCTTTCTTTGGTGCGTCACTCGCTTCTTCCGGCGAGTTTCCGGTGAACTTCCGTCGATCATCCGATGAACCCTCAGTGATACTCCTGCGGACTTCCGGCAAACTCCTGGACTGCGACGATCCACTTGGCAAGTTCCGGCGAGCTCCTTTGGCAAGCTTCTGGACTTCTCGGATTTGTTCCCGCAGAACCTCCGACGACTGTCCGAACTTCCGTCGAGGTCTCGAACTCCCAACGTGATCATTGTCATGACTCCGGCGTAACTCCTGCTGCATGTCTTACTTTCATCATAGTTAATCCTGCACACTTATCTCAACATATAGATTAGACAACAAATGACAATTGACTTCATCATCAAAATCCGAGATTCAACAAATTCTAGGAGACACATCTAAGGGGGTTCAAACACGTTCTTCTCTTAAAAAATTTTGTGCCAACCCAGCTTTTCTCTCCCAAATGGAACCTAAATATATTGACGAAGCCATGAAAGATGATTCATGGATTATCGCAATGCAATATGAGTTAAATCAATTTGAGAGAAATGAGGTGTGAAAGCTTGTTTTTAGGCCAAATGACCATTTAGTTATTGTTACTAAATGGGTCTTTAGAAACAAGTAAGATGAATATAGTATCATGGTTAGAAACAAGGCTAGATTAGTGGCCAAAGGTTTCAACCAAGAAGAAAGTATCGATTACGAAGAAACCTTATTGCTAGATTAGAAGCCATAAGGATGCTCCTTATCTATGCTAGTAATAATAATTTTAAGTTGTTTCAAATGGATGTTAAAAGTGCTTTTCTTAATGGCTTTATTTCTGAATAAGTTTATGTTGAACAACCTCCCGTATTTGAAAATAATAGCCTCCCTAATCATGTATTTAAATTAACTAAAGCTCTCTATGGTTTAAAACAAGACCCAAGGGCTTGGTATGAGAGACTCAGTACTTTTCTTATTGAAAATAATTTCACAAAAGGCAAGGTCGATACTATATTGTTTATCAAGAATTTTAAAAATAATTTTCTAATTGTTCAGATTTATGTTGATGATATTATCTTCAGTTCTATGAATGAATCTCTTTGTGAATCTTTTGCTAAAACTATGAGTCTCGAATTTGAAATGAGTTTGATGGGAGAATTAACCTTTTTCTTAGGCTTACAAATTAAGCAAATAAGCAATGATATCTTTATTAGTCAAACTAAATATGCCTTAGATCTGCTGAAAAGATTTAATATGGATAGCTCAAAAGCTATTAACACTCCTATGAACACCTCCACTAAGTTAGAAGTTGATGAAAGTGGAGAAAGCTTCAATCAAAAAACTTATAGTGGTATGATAGAAAGTTTACTTTACTTCGCTACAACTAGACTAGATATCATGTTCAGTGTAGGACTCTGTGCTAGGTTTCAATCGAACCCTAAGATATCTCATCTTAAAGCGGTTAAAAGAATACTTAGATATCTTAAAGATACTACAAATCTAGGATTATGGTATGTTAAATCTCAGATTTTGATGATGAAGTCAATTGTCATTTGTTATCTAATCTATATGTTGAGATAAGTGTGCAGGATTAACTACGATGAAAATAAGATATGCAGCAGGAGTTGCGCCGGAGTCAAGACAATGATCACGTTGGGAGTTCGACGGAAGTTCGGACAGTCGTTGGAGGTTCTGCGGGAACAAATCCGAGAAGTCCATGAACTTGCCAAAGAAGCTCGTCGGAACTCGCCAAGTGGATCATCACAAGTCCAGGAGTTTACCGAAAGTCCATAGGAGCATCACCGAGGGTTCATTGGATGATCGATGGAAGTTCGCCGGAAGCTCGCTAGAAGAAGCGATTGACGCACCGGAGCAAGTTTCAGTAAATATCTTAGGAAATATCGTAGTTAGCACAATGATTAAGTTGGAAATGGGAGGTGATCCCTTTAACTTAATCTTGGGGCAATTGGGCCCTTGAAAAACCCAAATTGGGTTTAATGGATCAACCCATTCGGACCCTGATTTCTGCCAGGCGGTTCAACCGCCTCAGTCAGGCGATGGCACCGCTTGAGCTCAGTCTTTGAGCTCTGGCAGGAGGTGCAACTGCCCCTAACAGAGGTGGCACCGCCTCAGTCAGGCAGTGGCACCGCCTGGGCTCGGTCTTCGAGCTCTGGCAGGTGGTGCAACCGCCCCTGACAGGAGGTGGCACCGCCCAGAGGCTCAGTCTTCGAGCTCTGCCAGGCAGTGCAACCGCCCCAGTCGGGCGGTGGAACCGCCAAATCCTGGAATTCCGGGAATTGACAGTTTTGAGCTCCAAATTCAAATTGGATTGGGGCATATAAATACCCCACCCTTTCAGCACTGAAAGGGCACCCAGAAACCACCAAAATTCTGATTTTACTTTATGATTTATAGAGCTTAAAAGTGTTGTATGAGTTGAAAGGTCTTCTTCCTCTTTTCTTCCAAGTTCTAATCTGTAAAGAGAGGAAAGGAAATTCTGTAATGGTTGTCTCCTAAGCCCGTCAAAAGGAGTGAAACTGTAAAAGGGTGGTTGGCCTTTGCCTATTGAAGGAAGGCTTCTAGTTGACGTCGGTGACCTCGTCGGTGGAGGAAGCCAAAAGTGGAGTAGGTCAAGATTGACCGTGTTGAATCTCGTATTTTGATGATGAAACTACTTGATATATGTTTATGATTTAATCTGCGTTTTGAGTGACGCAGGATGCTTCGATCAGGATGAGACAATTAAAGCAGGAAAATCATGTTGTGCCGAAGGAACGTGTCAGAAGATTGGACGTCGGGCCGGTGGATCGGTCGACGTATCGACAGAAGGCTTCGGGCCGTGGACTCGGGCATCGGGCCAAGAAGAGCGGGTATTGTGCCAAGGATATCGGAGTTGCAGAGTCAACTGGCCGATTGGGCAATAGGCTGCAGGAGAGGATGATGCGCCAAAGAATCGGACGAAGCGTCGAGGGACCAATGACATGTCGGACAACTTGGTTAATTGCTTAGGATTAATTGTCTCGATCGAAGTTTTGTTTTGTTGTGCAGGATTAACTATGATAACGATGAAGACATAAAGCGAAACAAAGTGTCGGAGTCAAGCGCGAAGGATTTGTTGCGAGTTCGAGAGTTCGACGGAAGTCCGAAGGTTCGTCGGGAATGCTACCGGAACTAGCCGAGAATGAGTTGGGAGCTTGCCGAAGGCTTTTTCGGAAGCTCGCCGGAAGGTTCGTTGGAAGTTCGCGGAGCTCGCCGAGAAAGATCGGAGCTTGCCGACGAAGCTCGTTGAAACTCGCTAAGATCAAATCGTGAAGTCTAGGAGCTTGCCGGGAGTCCGCAGAATGGTTTCCGAGAATTCATCGGAAGACCGCCGGAAGTTTGCCGGAAGCTCGCCAGAAGAAGTCTTGACTTGCGGACTTCGTAATAGCTTAGAAAATGTCTTTAAATTCATAGTTAGCAAGTTAATTAGGGTTAGGATTAGGTGTTAATCCTATAACCCAAGTAGGGGCGAATTAGGCCCAAGTTCGGACTGGTTTGGACCAAGTTTGGAGCCAAACCAAGTGAGCTGGAATAGTGAAAGAGGTGCCACCGCCAGGGTTGGAGGTAGCACCGCCCAGGCCATGTCTTCCAGCGAAGACTGGGCGGTGCAACCGCCCCAGCCAAGAGGTGCAACCGCCCAGGATATGTCTCCCAGCGAGACTGGGCGGTGCAACCGCCCCAGCCAAGAGGTGCAACCGCCCAGGGCTCAGTCTCCAAGCGAGACTGGGCGGTGCAACCTCCTCTGTCAAGAGGTAGCACCGCCAGAGCTCAAGTTTCGAGCTCTGCCAAGAGGTGCAACCACCGAGCTCGGTCTTCGAGCTCTGGCAGAGAGGTGCAACCTCTTGGGACAGGAGATGCATCGCCTGAGCTCGGTCTTCGAGCTCTGGCAGAGAGGTGCAACCACCTCTGGCAGAGAGGTGCATCAGCCTGAGCTCAGTTTCGAGCTCTGCCAGGTGATGCAACCACCGAGCTCAAGTTTCGAGCTCTGCCAGGCGGTGCAACCACCGAGCTCAGTCTTCGAGCTCTGGCAGAGTGGTGCAATCGCCTGAGCTCAGTCTTCGAGCTCTTCCAGGCGGTGCCACCTCTCCAGTCAAGAGGTGCAACCGCCTGATCCCAGAATTCTGGGATTTGATCGATTTGATCGTTTTGAGCTCCAAATTTGAATTGGGTTGGGGCCTATAAATACCCCACCCATTCAACACGGAAAGCAAACAGATCCACACCGAATTCTTGATCTTTTCAGTGATTCTAAGAGCTCAAATTTGTGTAAAGTCCTAAAGTTCTCCTCCTTCTGTTCTTCAAGTCTTGAGTTGTAAAGTGAGGAGAGAAAGGATCTGTAAAGGTTGTCTCCTGAGCCTGTCAAAAGGAGAGAAACTGTAAAAGGGCAGTTAGCCTTCGCCCATTGAAGGAAGGCAGCTAGTTGACGTCGGTGTCCTCGTCGGAGGAGGAAGCCAAAAGTGGAGTAGGTCAAGACTGACCGAACCACTCTAAATCTCTGGTTTGCTTTTACCTTGAGCACTTTATCATTACTGCAAACCTCCTACATTGCTACTGCCCTCTGCGCCTTTACGAACGAGTTTCTAAGCTCTGATCTTTCAGAATCTGCATTCAAACGTAAATCGTGTTTTCGTACGATCTTCACACTGCAGTTTACGCTTACATTCAGATTCCATTTATAACTGCAAATTGCTTTCTACGTAAAACGCTTTTCAAGGTTCAAAACTACTTTTAGACGCAAAACTACATTTAGACGTAAAATTACGTTTAGACGTAAAACTGCGTTTAGACGCAAAACTGCGTTTAGACGTAAAACTGCGTTTAGACGTAAAACTGCGTTTAGACGTAAAACTGCGTTTAGACGTAAAACTGCGTTTAGACGTAAAATTGCGTTTAGACGCAAAACTGCGTTTAGACGTAAAACTGCGTTTAGACGTAAAACTGCGTTTAGACGTAAAACTGCGTTTGGACGTAAAACTGAGTTTAGACGCAAACTGCGCTTAGACGCAAACTGTGCTTAGACGCAAACTGTGTTTAGACGCAAACTGCGCTTAGATGCAAAACTGCGCTTAGACGCAAACTGCACTGTGATTCTGCTTTTATATCGAAATCGTTTTTTATCGGACGAACGCAGCTTTCGGTTTTAAATTACTGTAAGATTTCCGCTGCACTAATTCACCCCCCCCCTCTTAGTGCTCTCGATCCTAACAATTGGTATCAGAGCGGGGTATTTCTCATTTCGGATTTACACCTGAGAGAAATGGCTCTTCAAGAGGGCTTTTCGGTCTTTCGTCCACCGTTGTTTAACGGATTGGACTACACTTATTGGAAAACTCGAATGAGAGTTTTCTTGATTTCTACAAATTTAGACTTATGGAGTATCATTGAAAACAGTTTTCAACTTCCCTCCAAACCGATGAACGAATGGTCGGATTTGGAGAAGAAGAATTTTTCTTTAAACGCAAAGGCTATGAATGCCTTATTTTGCGCATTGGACAAAAATGAGTTCAATCGGATTTCTACGTGTGAAACGGCTTTTGACATTTGGCGAATTCTTGAAATCACGCACGAGGGAACTAGTAGAGTCAAACACTCGAAAGTTAACTTTTTATTGCATGATTTTGAGTTTTTTCAAATGCAACCAAGCGAGACTATAGGCGACATGTACACCCGTTTCACGGATGTCGTCAATAGTTTAAGAGCTCTTGGAAAATATTTTTCGGATTTTGAACTCATAAACAAGATTTTGCGTTCTCTTTCTAAAAAGTGGGATTCAAAAGTAACTGCAATACAAGAAGCTAAAAATCTAAACAACTTACCACTTGAAGAACTAATTGGTTCATTGATGACATATGAAATGGTGCACAATGCACATGATGAACATGTTGAACACAATCACCTTCCAAAGAACAGGAAGGATTTGGAACTCTGGACAAATAAATGCCACTTGAGCGATGACTCAAGTGATGAGGACAATGATGAACAAACCAACCTTCCAAAGAACAGGAAGGATTTGGGACATAGAACATTTGAAGACCACTCGAGCGTAAGCTCAAGTGATGGTGAACTTAAACTACAAATGAAACGAAAATTAAAAAGCAAAAAGAATGGAACTACTTGCTTCAAACGCAAGAAGAAGAACAAAAATTGGGATGAATCGAGCTCATCTGAAGACGAGAAAGTCAACAAAAGCGAGGCGACAAAATACGCCTTACCAGCCTACGACGTTGAGGTAATTAAAATGCCTTTGGTTTATTTTGAAATTACTTGATGCTTTCATGATATATTTTCTTTTTTAGTTTAGAATTAATTTTCTTGAAAATTACATGTTTAAAAATAAAAATACAAAAATTATGATCATGCTGATAATTTCGAAAATAATATTGCATATTTTATGATAAACAAACAAAATGATTTTGATCATGGTTAAGAAGTAATAATGTGTATCATGTTTGATTAACATTGTTGAATGAAATCACGTTTGATTTAAAGTAATGCATAAAGATGTAATATGAAATGGTTATTAACAATTTTATGCATGTGATTTTAAGTTATCCATAATCATGAGCTTGTTTGATCTTCTTGACTTAATTTCAAGATCTATAGCAAAAATCATGTTTGAATATATGAAAGTGTTAATTTCATTTTCGGATTCACTTAACAATTGGTATCCTAACAATCGGATTTTCTCATACACTTATGAAAAATATTTTTCTAAAATGGATTTGATGAAATGATTCATGCTTATAAACTCCATCTTGAAATATGAATGATAGTGTTTTTGCTTGCAAAGATTTGTTTCACATTCATATCTCCTATGATTCGTGTGCAGAAAAAGAATTTATAAATCATAACACAATGTGATTTCTTATGCAAAAATAAAGTGCTTTTGTGATTCTTTGCTAAAGAGAATAATTATTAAAATCATGATCTTGATAACATGAAGCTCTTTATAAATCAAGATCGTTCATTATGCTCCCTACATTTATCAAAAAGAAGTTCTTCAAATGAAATGCAATTCAATGAAGTGTCATATTGATATCTTGAAACTTGGAATATTTTAAAATGTGATTTTGATAAGAATGTTTCAAGTTGCTCTTTGTACTATATCTTTTCGAATGAATCATGAGCCTTGATATCATATATTTCATAATACAAGATTTCTTTGCCTTATGTCTTGAACTTTCATGCTTATCTTAATTTGGCATATAAAGACTAAGGCATGCTTAGATGAAAAGGAATCTCTTAAAAAATACTTTTCCCATTTGATCGAGATTAATGATTTCATGATATTTTGTGAAACTCGAAATTAATTTTAATGACTTGATTATGAATTTCAAGTTAATGATTTGATTTGAATAAGTTTTATCTAAATCATAATCTTGATCTTGCAAAATTGAAGTCACAAATAATATCTTGTGGTATTCATGAATTGATACTCACAATATGAAAGCATTGATATTCATGACTTGAATTGGATTGAAACATTGTACGCTTAAATTAATCATTCTCCTATGTTTCAAAAATTCCTTAAAAGCCTTATGTGATGATTGAAAACTAACTTGCTTTATGATGAATCACGAATCATGACTTGATCTATGATGTAAATGCCTTGAAATGATTGAAATATTTAACACTTTTATGCTCTTCCCCCTACTTTCTTCTTGTTTTCAATGATAAAATGGGGAGAAGTTTTGATCATGCATGGTAGGATATAATTTGACAAAATTGATACCATCATGATATGAAACATTTATGATGTACAATTATGCATGCAATACTTGTGCTTTCTAATTATGATGTGATGTATTGCATATGATGTAAATCATGATTTAAAATGCTATGAGTGCCAAGTTACACATTTTGAGAAGAAATTGTTATATTGAAATATTAATGTAATTATGAATGGTGATATGATATCATGCATGTAATACTTCAATTTATGTTAATGATGCATGCAATGATAAAATATTCATGATGAAAAATTATCTTGACATTCATAACTTGATTATTCATCATTTGTCATGATTTTGAAATCGTTGTAAAAGGAAAAGAGAACTACAAAACTGTATTCTCTCTTTCTTTTTTTTTACAATGACAAAGGGGGAGATAGCTAGCTTGTACAAGTCAAGAAGATGCAAAAACTTGATTGCTAGCTTACCTATTTTAAGAAGCAAAGATTGCTAACATGCTTATTTCAAGAAGAAAAATTGTCTTCTTGAACATCACTATCTTGAATATCTCAAGAAGCAAAACTTGCAATTTGCACATTGCAATAGGAAGCAAGAATCATGAGCTTACACAAGAAATTTATCTTGCATTTGCTTTCGAAATTTTTGCTAGCTTATATATTGTGAAACTTGTATATCATAAAAATTGCTAGCTTGTTGGTCTAAAGAGAAGCAAAAAGTTGCTATCTCAAAAGAAGCAAATGTGCTATCTTGCCTATCTCAAGAGGCAAAAATGCTAACTTGCGCATCTAGCAAAGTGAGCAAAATTTTCAAGAAGCAAGAGTTGCCTTCTTGAACATCTCTAATTTGCTAGCTTGCATGATATAGAACTTGCTATCTTGAACATTACCAAAAGTGCTATCTTATATGTTATAAAACTTGAATATCTAAAACTTGATAGCATGAATGTTCTAAGCATAATATAACACTTGCTAAATCTTCTAGCTCCAAGATTGCATGATGATAAAACTTGATACTATGTTTTTCATGCAATGAGTTGAATCAATATCACAAACACTTGATTGTGATACTTCTCCTTTTTGTTGATAACAAAGGGGGAGATGTATGTTGATGAAAGTATGTTGATGACATGACGTGATGCATAAGTTTATGCATATGTTCATGTTGACGTGTTGCAAGTATTCATGATGAATATTGCAATAACTTGAATTCAGTTTGAATTCAAGGTTCTATCAATATGGCATATTGATAGGGGGAGTTTGTTTAAACTCCGGGAGTTAAGTTTAACTCCGTCATCAAGTGGTTGTCATCATCAAAAAGGGGGAGATTGTTGAATCTCGTATTTTGATGATGAAACTACTTGATATATGTTTATGATTTAATCTGCGTTTTGAGTGACGCAGGATGCTTCGATCAGGATGAGACAATTAAAGCAGGAAAATCATGTTGTGCCGAAGGAACGTGTCAGAAGATTGGACGTCGGGCCGGTGGATCGGTCGACGTATCGACAGAAGGCTTCGGGCCGTGGACTCGGGCATCGGGCCAAGAAGAGCGGGTATTGTGCCAAGGATATCGGAGTTGCGGAGTCAACTGGCCGATTGGGCAATAGGCTGCAGGAGAGGATGATGCGCCAAAGAATCGGACGAAGCGTCGAGGGACCAATGACATGTCGGACAACTTGGTTAATTGCTTAGGATTAATTGTCTCGATCGAAGTTTTGTTTTGTTGTGCAGGATTAACTATGATAACGATGAAGACATAAAGCGAAACAAAGTGTCGGAGTCAAGCGCGAAGGATTTGTTGCGAGTTCGAGAGTTCGACGGAAGTCCGAAGGTTCGTCGGGAATGCTATCGGAACTAGCCGAGAATGAGTTGGGAGCTTGCCGAAGGCTTTTTCGGAAGCTCGCCGGAAGGTTCGTTGGAAGTTCGCGGAGCTCGCCGAGAAAGATCGGAGCTTGCCGACGAAGCTCGTTGAAACTCGCTAAGATCAAATCGTGAAGTCTAGGAGCTTGCCGGGAGTCCGCAGAATGGTTTCCGAGAATTCATCGGAAGACCGCCGGAAGTTTGCCGGAAGCTCGCCAGAAGAAGTCTTGACTTGCGGACTTTGTAATAGCTTAGAAAATGTCTTTAAATTCATAGTTAGCACGTTAATTAGGGTTAGGATTAGGTGTTAATCCTATAACCCAAGTAGGGGCCAATTAGGCCCAAGTTCGGACTGGTTTGGACCAAGTTTGGAGCCAAACCAAGTGAGCTGGAATAGTGAAAGAGGTGCCACCGCCAGGGTTGGAGGTAGCACCGCCCAAGCTATGTCTTCCAGCGAAGACTGGGCGGTGCAACTGCCCCAGCCAAGAGGTGCAACCGCCCAGGATATGTCTCCCAGCGAGACTGGGTGGTGCAACCGCCCCAGCCAAGAGGTGCAACCGCCCAGGGCTCAGTCTCCAAGCGAGACTGGGTGGTGCAACCTCCTCTGTCAAGAGGTAGCACCGCCAGAGCTCAAGTTTCGAGCTCTGCCAAGCGGTGCAACCACCGAGCTCGGTCTTCGAGCTCTGGCAGAGAGGTGCAACCTCTTTGGACAGGAGATGCATCGCCTGAGCTCGGTCTTCGAGCTCTGGCAGAGAGGTGCAACCACCTCTGGCAGAGAGGTGCATCAGCCTGAGCTCAGTTTCGAGCTCTGCCAGGTGATGCAACCACCGAGCTTAAGTTTCGAGCTCTGCCAGGCGGTGCAACCACCGAGCTCAGTCTTCGAGCTCTGGCAGAGTGGTGCAATCGCCTGAGCTCAGTCTTCGAGCTCTGCCAGGCGGTGCCACCTCTCCAGTCAAGAGGTGCAACCGCCTGATCCCAGAATTCTGGGATTTGATCGATTTGATCGTTTTGAGCTCCAAATTTGAATTGGGTTGGGGCCTATAAATACCCCACCCATTCAACACTGAAAGCAAACAGATCCACACCGAATTCTTGATCTTTTCAGTGATTCTAAGAGCTCAAATTTGTGTAAAGTCCTAAAGTTCTCCTCCTTCTGTTCTTCAAGTCTTGAGTTGTAAAGTGAGGAGAGAAAGGATCTGTAAAGGTTGTCTCCTGAGCCTGTCAAAAGGAGAGAAACTGTAAAAGGGCAGTTAGCCTTCGCCCATTGAAGGAAGGCAGCTAGTTGACGTCGGTGTCCTCGTCGGAGGAGGAAGCCAAAAGTGGAGTAGGTCAAGACTGACCGAACCACTCTAAATCTCTGGTTTGCTTTTACCTTGAGCACTTTATCATTACTGCAAACCTCCTACATTGCTACTGCCCTCTGCGCCTTTACGAACGAGTTTCTAAGCTCTGATCTTTCAGAATCTGCATTCAAACGTAAATCGTGTTTTCGTACGATCTTCACACTGCAGTTTACGCTTACATTCGGATTCCATTTATAACTGCAAATTGCTTTCTACGTAAAACGCTTTTCAAGGTTCAAAACTGCTTTTAGACGCAAAACTGCATTTAGACGTAAAATTACGTTTAGACGTAAAACTGCGTTTAGACGCAAAACTGCGTTTAGACGTAAAACTGCGTTTAGACGTAAAACTGCGTTTAGACGTAAAATTGCGTTTAGACGCAAAACTGCGTTTAGACGTAAAACTGCGTTTAGACGTAAAACTGCGTTTAGACGTAAAACTGCGTTTGGACGTAAAATTGAGTTTAGACGCAAACTGCGCTTAGACGCAAACTGTGCTTAGACGCAAACTGTGTTTATACGCAAACTGCGCTTAGACGCAAAACTGCGCTTAGACGCAAACTGCACTGTGATTCTGCTTTTATATCGAAATCGTTTTTTATCGGACGAACGCAGCTTTCGGTTTTAAATTACTGTAAGATTTCCGCTGCACTAATTCACCCCCCCCTCTTAGTGCTCTCGATCCTAACAGACCGAACCACTCTAAATCTCGGTTTGCATTTACTTTGAGCATCTTATCTTTACTGCAAACCTCCTCAATAGCTTACTACCCTCTGTGCTTTTACAAACGTGTTTCAAAGTTCATTGCTTTCCGAATCGGCGTTTAGACACAAATCAGTTTTATCATACGAACATAATATTTCAGTTTGTGCTTACGTTCTGATTTCCATCATAACTGCGAACTGCCTTCATATATTTGCTTTAGCTGCATCTTGCTTCATCTCAAGTTAAAGTGGTTTATGAATCGGCTTTCATACCGAAATCGCTTTTATCGTACGAACGTCGTATTTCAGTTTGCGCTTATATTCTGATTTTCATCATAACTGTAAACTGCCTTTATAGATATACTTTAACGTCATCTCGCTTGATCTTAAGTTAAAGTAATCTTAGAATCGGCTTTCACACCGAAATCGCTTTTATCGTTCGAACGTTTTTTTTATCGTGAAAGATTTCCGCTGCACTACTTCACCCCCCCCCCTCTTAGTGTTCTTGATCCTAACAATTGGTATCAGAACGGGGTTAACTCTCAAACGGATTAAAACCCAAGAGAGATGGCATACACCGGAAACCAAGAGGGCCATTCTATTACACGTCCACCCATGTTCAATGGGACATACTACACCTATTGGAAGACCCAAATGAGGATCTTCCTTATTTCAATGGATTTTGAACTTTGGAATCTTGTCGAAAATGGATTTTCGAAGTCTTCTCTTCCAATGATCGATTGGAATGAATTGGAGAAGAAGGCTTTCGCTCTTAATGCAAAGGCTATGAATGCCTTATTTTGTGCACTTGATAAAAACGAGTTCAACCGTGTTTCGGTTTGTGAAACCGCATTTGATATTTGGCACACACTCGAAGTGACTCACGAAGGCACAAGTAGAGTGAAAGAGTAAAAAATCAATCTTTTGTTACATTCTTTCGAACTTTTCCGGATGAAACCGAGTGAGACTATTGGCGACATGTTTACCCGTTTCATGGATGTCGTCAATGGTCTAAAAGGATTCGAAAAAAGTTTTTTGGATTTTGAGCTCGTAAATAAGATTCTGAGATCCCTTCCTAAGAGTTGGGATCCGAAAGTCACTGCTATTCAATAGGTGAAAGGTCTAAACAACTTCCCTCTTGAAAAACTAATCGGGTCATTAATGACTTATGAGATGACTTGCAAAGCTCATGAAGAGCAAGAAGACATCCTTCTAAAGAACAGGAAGGATATGACACTTAGAACTTCAGAAGACCACTTGAGAGAAAACTCAAGTGATGAGGACTGTGACGATGACTTGGCACTTCTAACAAGAAAATTTAAAAAATTCATTAAAAGAAACAAGTTTAAGAATGATAAAAAAAATAAACTTGAACCCAAGAAGGACCAAGTTATTTGCTACGAATGCAAAAAACCAGTACACTACAAAAGTGATTGTCCCCAAGTCAAAAAGAGAACATCAAACAAGAAGGCACTCAAAGCAACGTGGGATGACTCAAGCGCGTCCGAAGAAGAGGAGTCCAACACCGAGCAAGTTGCTCATTACGCCTTATTGGCCATCGGAGAGGAGGTAACAAATTTAATAGATGCAGATTTATCATTTGATGAATTATTAATTGCCTTCCATGACTTATTTGATGAATGCAAGATTATTAGTAGAAAATATAAATTGTTAAAAAAGGAGCATGATAGTCTTACTTGTAATTTCGATAAGTTAAAAACTGAATATCATGATAGTTTAGGTTCATGCATAAAATGCCATGATCTAGAAACTCTCCAAAAGGAAAACTTTCTACTTAAGGACACCTTGAAGAAATTCGAGGTTGGTAGCAAGTCCTTGAACATGATCCTTGCAAACAAGGGTCACGTTCCCAAAAGAAGTGAAATCGGATTTGTGAGAAGTCCTCACCAAATTCCAACCACCTTCATAAAAGGCCCCATCTTACATGTTCGACAACAAAGCAAATGAAACTTTTGTTGCAAACTTGGACATAAAACACATTATTGTCCATTCAAGAAAATTAGTCCGAACAGATTAATTTTGGTTCCTAAAGGAACCATGATAAATTCTATGCAACATGATAAAAAATGTAGATCTATTTTTGAGGCACCCAAAAGCAAATGGGTACCTAAAGATTATCCTTTCTTGTAGAAACCTATACCATCGCAAGCTAGGAGCAAGAGATGGTACCTTGATAGTGGATGCTCAAGGCATATGACCGGAGATCTATCTCAATTCTCTAAGCTCACTAGCATAGACGAAGGCTATGTCACCTTCGGAGACAACAACAATGGTAAAATCTTTGGCAAAGGAACCATAGGTAACAAATCCAACTTCTTTATTGAAGATGCTTTGTTAGTTGATGGTTTAAAACATAACCTCTCGAGCATTAGTCAATTATGTGATAAAGGATATATTGTCAGATTCGAATCTAATGCTTGCATCATTGAAAAACCATACAAAAACACGTCTATGATTGCATTAAAACAAAATAACGTATACACTATTGACATCAATGATTTGTGTAATGAAATGTGTTTTTCGATTTTGAATGAAGATGCTTGGCTATGGCATAGAAGATTAGGTCATGCTAGCATGAAACTAATCACTCAAATATCATCTAAAGAACTTGTAAGAGGAATTCCTCATATCAAGTTCATCAAAGATAATGTATGTGATGCTTGCCAATTAGGTAAACAAATTAAGAGTAGTTTCAAATCTAAGAATCAAATAAGCACCTCTAGGCCCTTACAATTGATCTATATGGACTTGTTCGGATCAATCTCTACATCAAGCCTAGGAGGTAGCAAATACACCTTCGTCATTGTGGATGACTATAGCAGATACACATGGACTTACTTCTTAAAACAGAAAAATGAATGCTTTAGATATTTTACCAAGTTTTGTAAACTTGTTCAAAATGAGAAAGGTTCTATGATTTAGTCAATTAGAAGTGATCACGGTGGTGAATTTCAAAACCATGATTTCCTAGAATTTTGTGAACTCAATGGATACAACCATAATTTCTCTACTCCTAGAAATCCTCAACAAAATGGAGTAGTAGAAAGAAAAAATCAAAATTTACAAGAAATGGCAAGAACCATGTTGAATGAACATAGCCTACCCAAATATTTTTGGGCCGAAGCCATAAACACTGCATGCTATATTTTGAATAGAGTTCTAGTAAGACCCTTACTCACCAAAACTTCCTATGAATTATGTAACAACAAAAAAACCCAATGTTTCATATTTTAAAGTCTTTGGGTGTAAGTGTTTTATATTGAATTAAAAAGATAACTTAGGAAAATTTGATGCTAAATCCGATGAAGAAATCTTTCTTGGTTTTTCTTCGGTTTCTAAAGCTTTTCGTATCTTCAATAAAAAACCTTTAATTATTGAAGAATCCATTCATGTTGTTTTCAATGAGATTTCCGAAATCAGGAAAAACGATTTTGATGATAATGTTAATTTTGATTCCTTGAATTTAAATGAAACCCTATCTCCAACTAGCAACTTGGATGCATCCACTTCCGAAACATCCTTACCCAAGGATTGGAAGTATGTAGATACTAATCCTAAGGAGCTAATCTTAGGAGACACATCAAAGGGGGTTCAAACACGTTCTTCTCTTAAAAATTTTTGTTCCAACGCCGCTTTTCTCTCCCAAATTGAACCCAAATGTGTTGACGAAGGCATGAAAGATGATTCATGGATTATCGCAATGCAAGATAAATTAAATCAATTTGAGAGAAATGAGGTATGGAAGCATGTTCCTAGGCCAAATGACCATTTAGTTATTGGAACTAAATGGGTCTTTAGAAACAAGCAAGATGAATATGGTATCGTGATTAGAAACAAGGCTAGATTAGTGGCCAAAGGTTTTAACCAAGAAGAAGGTATCGATTATGAAGAAACCTTCGCTCTTGTGGCTCGATTATAAGCCATAAGGATGCTCCTTGCCTATGCTAGTAGTAATAATTTTAAGTTGTTTCAAATGGATGTTAAAAGCGCTTTTCTTAATGGCTTTATTGTTGAAGAAGTCTATGTTGAACAACCTCCTAGATTTGAAAATAATAGCCTCCCTAATCATGTGTTTAGATTAACTAAAGCCCTCTATGGTTTAAAACAAGCTCCGAGGGCTTGGTATGAGAGACTTAGTTCTTTTCTTATTGAAAATAATTTCACAAAAGGCAAGGTTGATACTACATTGTTCATCAAGAATTTTGAAAATAATTTTCTCATTGTTCAGATTTATGTTGATGATATTATCTTTGGTTCTACGAATGAATCTCTTTGTGAATCTTTTGCTAAAACTATGAGTCTTGAATTCGAAATGAGTTTAATGGGAGAATTAACATTCTTCTTAGGCTTACAAATCAAACAACTAACCAAGGACATCTTTATTAGTCAAACTAAATATGCTATGAATTTGCTAAAAAAATTTAATATGAATAGCTCAAAAGCTATTAACACTCCTATGAGCACCTCCACTAAGTTAGAAATTGATAAAAGTGGAGAAGGCTTCGATCAAAAAACTTATAGGGGCATGATAGGAAGTTTACTTTACCTCATTGCAACTAGACCAGATATCATGTTCAGTGTAGGAATTTGTGCTAGATTTCAATCAAACCCTAAGATATCTCATCTCAAAGCAGTTAAAAGAATCCTTAGATATCTTAATGGTACCACAAATCTAGGATTATAGTATCCAAAATCAGAGAATCTTGAGTTAATTGCTTATGCTGATGCGGACTTTGCTGGCTGTAGACTAGATAGAAAAAGCACATCAGGAACATCTCAATTTTTAGGACATGCCCTTGTTTCCTGGTCATTTAAGAAATAAAATTCAATTCCACTATCAATAACCGAAGCAGAATATATTGCAGCAAGTGCATGCTGTGCACAAGTTGTATGGATGAAAAACACCTTAGAAGATTATAAAGTTCATCTTAAAAATATTCCCATTAAATGTGATAACACAAGTGTAATATGTTTAACAAAGAATCCTATACAACACTCAAGAACAAAACATATTGATATTAGACATCACTTTATACGAGATCATGTTACTAATCATGATGTAATCATAGAGTTCATTGACACTAAACATCAACTAGCTGATATTTTTACAAAACCTCTAAGTGAAGAACAATTTGATTTCATAAGAAGAGAATTAGGAATGTTGATGTGTCCGAATACATAAACTTGTTGAAATTATTTTTTGGACTTTATTGATTGATTGATCAATTTCACTTAATTGCTATGATGATTTTACACAATTACATGTTAGAAATTATGTGTATGAATATAAAAATTTCTATGATGATAAGCATGTTTTGTCTTCATGATCATATTTAAAAATCAATAGCATGGTCTCGTCCGAATGCATGAAAGTCTTTATTTCGTTTTCGGATTCTCTTAAAAATTAGAGTTTCTCGATACATTACCCTCTTCCGGACTTAATAAAGCATATGTCATAACGAGTCTAATTCTCATCATTGTTGACATATGAAATACATCTCTCATACACCTATGTGAAGAATATTCTTTAAAGAAATGGATTTAATAAAATGATTTCTGATTATATGAATGATAGTGTTTTTACTAATAAGGATTCGTTTCTAATACATATCTTAATCCTTATGAAAATGAAGCAAGATTTAATCTCTCATCAATTTTAACTTCATTTAAAGTAAACTCAAAAATAGATGGTGGAGATGCGGGGTAAAAACAGAATTGATATCTCCATGTCATGGTTGCATAATTGACTCACTATTGAAAATGACATGAACCTAGTAAAGGCATCACACTTATGCTCAAAATTCATTTATATTGTTCTCCTGGTATCACAATTACCATGCTTTTTGTTGATGACACAGGGGGAGAAATATATGAGTATTAATGCCATACTTGCATCACCAAGAGATATATGAATTGATGCTATGATTGCTATAATATGCATTATGTTTTGTTTGTATCATGTAATGATATCAAAATCTTACTTCGTAATTTTACATGTTGATATCTTACAATATGATGAATTGCTACTATTACCATCATTCAAACTTGTAATGTAAAATTTGAAAATGAATGTCAAGCCTTGACATCATCTTCAAAGAGATACATCATGATGGGAATCATGATGGGAGTATTGATAAGTTTAAATGATTTTAACATATCAATATGTCTCTTGAATTCAAAGGTTTTGAATTCAAGAATGACTTATCTCAAGTATGGCATATAGATAGGGGGAGTTAAGGTTAACTCCATTATCAATTAATTGTCAACATCAAAAAGGGGGAGATTGTTGAATCTCGGATTTTGATGATGAAGTCAATTGTCATTTGTTATCTAATCTATATGTTGAGATAAGTGTGAAGGATTAACTACGATGAAAATAAGATATGCAGTAGGAGTTGCGTCGGAGTCAAGATAATGATCACGTTGGGAGTTCGAGAGTTCGACGGAAGTTCGGACAGTCGTCGGAGGTTCTGCGGGAACAAATCCGAGAAGTCCATGAGCTTGCCAAAGAAGCTCGTCGGAACTCGCCAAGTGGATCGTCGCAAGTCCAGGAGTTTGCGGGAAGTCCGCAGGAGCATCACCGAGGGTTCATCGGATGATCGACGGAAGCTCGCCGGAAGAAGCGATTGACGCACCGGAGCAAGTTACAGTAAATATCTTAGGAAATATCGTAGTTAGCACAATGATTAAGTTGGAAATGAGAGGTGATCCCATTAACTTAATCTTGGGGCAATTGGGCCCCTGAAAAACCAAAATTGGGCCGAATGAATCAACCCATTTGGACCCTGATTTTTGCTAGGCAGTTCAACCGCCTCAGTCAGGCGGTGGCACCACCTGAGCTCAATCTTCGAGCTCTGGCAGGAGGTGCAACCGCCCCTGACAGAGGTGGCACCGCCTGGGCTCGGTCTCCGAGCTCTAGCTGAGCGGTGCAACCGCCTCGGTCAGGCGGTGGCACCGCTTGAGGTCGATCTTCGAGCTCTGGCAGGAGGTGCAACCGCCCCTGACAGGAGGTGGCACCGCCTAGAGGCTCAGTCTATGAGCTCTGCCAGGCAGTGCAACCGCCCTAGTCAGGCGGTGCAACCACTAGATCCCGGAATTCCAGGAATTGAAAGTTTTGAGCTCCAAATTCAAACTGGGTTGGGGCCTATAAATACCCCACCCTTTCAGCACTGAAAGGGCACCTAAAAACCACCAAAATTCTGATTTTACTTTGTGATTTTTAGAGCTCAAAAGTGTTGTATGAGTTGAAAGTTCTTTTTCCTCTTTTCTTCCAAGTTCTAATCTGTTAAGAGAGGAAAGGAAATTCTGTAAGGGTTGTCTCCTAAGCCCGTCAAAAGGAGTGAAACTGTAAAAGGGTGGTTGGCCTTCGCCTATTGAAGGAAGGCCTCTAGTTGACGTCGGTGGAGGAAGCCAAAAGTGGAGTAGGTCAAGATTGACCGAACCACTCTAAATCTCGGTTTGCATTTACTTTGAGCATCTTATCTTTACTGCAAACCTCCTCAATAGCTTATTGCCTTCTGTCCTTTTACGAACGTGTTTCAAAGTTCAGTGCTTTCCGAATCGGCGTTTAGACGCAAATCAGTTTTATCGTATGAACATCATATTTCAGTTTGCGCTTACGTTCTGATTTCCATCATAACTGTGAACTGCCTTTATATCTTTGCTTTAGCTGCATCTCGCTTCATCTCAAGTTAAAGTGGTTTACAAATCGGCTTTCATACCGAAATCGCTTTTATCGTACGAACATCGTATTTCAGTTTGCGCTTATATTCTGATTTTCATCATAACTGTAAGCTGCCTTCATAGATTTATTTTAACGTCATCTCGCTTGATCTTAAGTTAAAGTAATCTTAGAATCGGCTTTCACACCGAAATCGCTTTTATCGTTCGAACGTTTTTTTTTATCGTGAAAGATTTCCGCTGCACTAATTTACCGCCCCCCCCCCCCCCCCCCCCTTCTTAGTGCTCTTGATCCTAACATGGTATCCAAAAACCAAGAATTTTGAGTTAATTGCTTATGCTGATGCGAATTTTGCTCGGTGTAGACTAGATACAAAAAGCACATCAGGAACATGTCAATTTTTGGGACATTCCCTTGTTTCTTTGTCGTCTAAGAAACAAAACTCGGTTGCACTATCAACAACCGAAGCTAAGTATATTACAGTTAGTACATGCTGTGCACAGTATGGATGAAAAACACCTTAGAAGATTATAAAGTCCATCTTAAATTCATTCCCATTAAATGTGATAACACAAGTGTAATATGTTTAACAAAGAATCTCATTCAACACTCAAGAACAAAACATATTGATATTAGACATCACTTTATACGAGATCATGTCACTAATCATGATGTAATCATAGAGTTCAATAATACTAAGCATCAACTAGCTGATATTTTTACAAAACCTCTAAGTGAAGAACAATTTGATTTCATTAGAAGAGAATTAGGAATGTTAATATGTCCGAATGCATGAACTTGTTAAGATTATTTTTTGAACTTTTTTTATTTAATGATCAAATCACTCAATTTCCATGATGAATTTACACAATTAAATGCCTTAATTACATGTTGGAAATAATGTGTTTTGGATACAAAAATTTCCATGATAATAAGCATGTTTTATCTTCATAATTGAATCTGAAAATCTATAGCAAAACCTTGTCCGAATGCATGAAAGTGTTAAATTTTATTTTCGGATCTTCTTGATCCTAACAATTGGATTTTCTCGATACATTATTCTCTTCCGGACTTAATAAACATATGTCATATCGAGTTTGATTCACATTATTGATTTTTGACATATGGAATCAACTAGCAAATGCATCTCTCATAGACTTATCATGTGAAAAATATCTTTCGAGAAATGGATTTGATGATTCCTTCTTATATCTTTTGAGAAATAGTTTTATGTGTAAGGATTTGATTCACACACATATCTTGATCCTTGTAAAAATGAAGCGTGCTTTAATATATTATCAATTTTAACTTCGGGTAAGGTCACAAATGACTTTTCTCCTTCATGCAAAAAGATAATAACAAATAAAGAGGAAGAAGTAATGAAAGTTATCTCCATGTCATGTTTTCCTAAAGATATTTATATAATTGGTATCCTATCCCTCATTGTTGAAAAATGACATAAACTAAGTTAAAATTTGCTTATATCGTTCTCCTTTTTGTTTATGACAAAGGGGGAGAAATATATGAATTGATACTATGAGTGCCATATTTAAATGAGAAATATATGAATTGATGCTATGAGTGCAATACTTAAATTTGAATTATGTTGAGATATCAAAAGCTTGCATCGAAATATATGATAAATTGGTGATAGAATTGCTATGATTGCCATATTTGCACTATGTTATTGCCATATTTGAATTATGTTAAGATATCTAGAGCTTACATCGTAATTCTACAAATTGATATCTTGTCATGTGATGAAATGCTATGATTGCTAAACACTTGAAATATTTACATTATGATATGATATCAAGAATTTACATCGTAATTTTACATGTTGATATCTTACCATATGATGAATTGCTACGATTGCTATCTTTTACATTTGAAATGTAAAACCTGAAAATGGATATCAAGCCTTGACATCATTTTCAGAGAAATACACCATGATAGGAATCATGATGGGAGTATTGATAAGGTTAAATGATCTTAACTTATCAATTTGTCTCTTGAATTCAAAGGCTTTGAATTCAAGAATGACTTATCTCAAGTATGACATATAGATAGGGGGAGTTAAGGTTAACTCCATTATCAATTGATTATCATCATAAAAATGGGGAAGATTGTTGAATCTCGAATTTTGATGATGAAGTCAATTGTCATTTGTTATCTAATCCATATGTTGAGATAAGTGTGCATGATTAACTATGATGGCAGTACGACATACAGCAAGAGTTGCGCCAGAGTCAAGACCATGATCACATTGGGGGTTCGAGAGTTCAATGGAAGTCCAGACGGTCGTCGGAGGTTCTGCGGGAACAAATCCGAGAAGTCTAGGAGTTTACAAAAGAAGCTCGTCAGAACTCGCCAAGTGGATCGTCACAAGTCCAGGAGTTTGCTGGAAGTCCGTCGGAGCATCACTGAGGGTTTGTTGAATGTTCGCCGGAAGTTTGCCGGAAGCTCGTCGGAAGAAGCGATTGATGCACCGGAGCAAGTTACAGTAAATGTCTTAAGAAATATCATAGTTAGCATGTAGATTAAGCTGGGAATAGGAGGTGATCCCATTAACTTAATCTGGGGGCAATTGGGCCCTTGACAGACCCAAATTGGGCCGAATAGATTAGCCCATTCGGACCCAGATTTCCTAGCCGGCGGTGGCACCACCCAAGAGCTCAGGAAAGTTGGGCGGTGCAACTGCCTAGGTCAGGCGGTGGTACCGCTTGGGTTCAGTCTTAGAGCGAGACTAGGTGGTGGTACCGCCCCTGTTAGGCAGTGCTACCGCCTGGGCTTAGTCTATGAGTGAGACTGGGCGATGGTACCACCCTTGTTAGGTGGTGGTACTGCCTGAGCTCGGTCTCCGAGAGGTAGTACCGCCCAGTTATGGCAGTAGTACTGCTAGGACCCCGGAAATCCGAGAGATGACATTTTTGAACTCCAAATTCAAACCAGTTTGGGGCCTATATAAATCCCACCCTTTCCTGCATGAAAGGGCACCAAAAATCCAATCTTACTCTGTGATTTTTAGAGCTCAAAAGTGTTGTATAAGCTAAAAGTTCTCCTCCCTCTTTTCTTCCAAGTTTCGATCATTCAAGAGAGGAGTGAAAATTCTATAAAGGTTGTCTCCTAGGCCCGTCAAAAGGAGTGAAACTATAAAAGGGTGGTTGGCCTTCGCCTATTGAAGGAAGGCCTCTAGTGAATGTCGGTGACCTCGTCAGAGGAGAAAGCCAAAAGTGGATGTAGGTAAAGATTGACCGAACCACTCTAAAATTACGGTGCTCTTTGGTTTGCATTTCTTCTTGCTGCTTACCTTACTGCAAACCTCCATATATGCTTTAGTTCCTTATTACTTTTGCTGCACTCCCTTATGAACTCGCTTTCAAGTTAAGTTTCCGAAAATGGTTTTATGACGGAAACAATTTCATCGTATGAATGTAGTTTTAATCGTCGAAAGTTTTTTCGCTGCACTATTTCACCCTCTCCCCCCCCCCCCCCCCTCTTAGTGCTCTTGATCCTAACAATCTTTATTCTTAGAATCTCTTGAAAATGATTTTGATTTGATGATTTGAATTTGAATGAGCTTTATCTTGATTTTTTGAGATTTATAACTTGAGATTTCATATGCATGAATCAAGATATTGTATCATTTGATCTCTTATGTTTCTTTTTTCTATTTACAAAAATAAGAGATTTGATGAAATAAATCATGTCTTATGGCATTCATGATTTGATATTATTATCTTCCATGATATGATGTGTAAGATCTAACATGTATTTGTATTCTTCCACTCTACTTCTTTCTTATCTAAAATAACAAAGGGGAGAAAGAAAATTGCTAGCTTAAATGAGAAACTTAGACATATTAGATCTTCCAAATACATAAATTCTTCTTATACATTTTCCGGATTATAATCTTGATCTCTTGAATTTTAGACTTGATCTTTCATTTTTGATGATTGAAATAATGATTGAATCATTGATGATATGAATGCATGAAATATTCATGATATTGTTATGATGCTTTAAAATGATATAAATTTGCTAGCTTATGGGTATCATGTATTATATGATGATTGATTTATTTTTAGTATCATGCATACAGTAAGGATGATATGTAAAGTTTTAAAATTATGCATGTTGTAAATTGAAACTATAATGATGCATAAACATATTGAAATAATGATTAAAACATTAATGTAATTATGAATGATGATTTGATATTATGTATGCAACACTTCAACTTATGAAAATGATGCATGTAGTGATAAAATATTAATGATGAAAAATTGTTTTGACATTCATAGCTTGATTTTTTTATTATTCATCCTTTGTCATGATTTGAAAATTATTGTAAAGTGAAAAAGAGATATAAAACTATATTCTTCCCTTCTTTTTGATAATGACAAAGGGGGAGAAAAATTGCTAGCTTAAGATGCAAAATTTGGAAACTTGCACATTGCAAAAGAAGCAAACTTGCTAGCTTGTTCATCTCAAAAGAGAAGCAAGAAATACTATCTTGCAAATCTCAAGACGCACAAATGCAAACTTGCAAAATTTGTAATTTTGCACATCATTAAAATTTATGATGATTTCGTGATTATGCATGTTCTAAATGTTGTAAGATTCACTAGCTTGTATGATGTCAAACATGCTATCTTACTACCTTGCATATCTACAACTTGATAGCTTGAATGTTCTAATATAACACTTACTAAATTTTCTAGCTTACAAATTGCATGATGATGAAACTTGATATTAAGTTTTTCATGCAATGATTTGAACTTATATCTCAAACATTTGATAGTTGTAACTTCTCCTTTTTGTTGATGACAAAGGGGGAGAAGTATGATCGTGTTATGCATGATGACGTGTTGCAAATTTTCATAATGAAATTTGCAATGACTTGAATTCAGCTTGAATTCAAGGTTCTATCAATATGACATATTGATAGGGGGAGTTTGTTTAAACTCCGGGAGTTTAGGTTAACTCGATCATCAATTGGTTGTCATCATCAAAAAGGGGGAGATTGTTAAATCTCAAATTTTGATGATGAAACCAATTGATAAGTGTTTATGATTTAATATGCGTTTTTAAGTGACATAGGATGCTTCAATCAGGAAGAGACAATTAAAGCAGGAAGAATCATGTTGGGCTCGAGAAACATTTTAGAAGATTGGACATCGCGCTGGAGGATTGGTCGACGTATCGACAGAAGGATTCGGGCCTTGGATTCGGGCATCGGGCCAAGAAGAGCAGATATTACGCCAAGGATATCGGAGTTACGAGGTCAACTGGCCAATTGGGCAATAAGCCGTAAGAGAGGACGATGCGCTGAAGAATCGGACGAAACATCGATGGACCAATGACATGTCGGATGACATGATTCATGCTTGGTAATAATTGTCTAGATCGAAGTATATTTTTATGTGTGCAGGATTAACTACGATAGCAAGGCATAAAGTAAAATGAAGTCCCAGAGTCAAGAACACGATTTCATTGGTTGTTCGAGAGTGCGTCGAAAGTTCTGCTAGAACCAACCAGGAAATCTAGGAGCTTGCCAAAGAAGCTTATCGGAACTCGGTAAGAAGATCATCGTGAAGTCTAGGAGCTTGCTGAGAGTCTGCCAAAAAATTGCCAAGAGATCGTTGAAAGTTCGTCGGAAGATCGCCGGATGCTCGCCAGAAGAAATCAGACTTATCTTGCTTAGATTATGTCTTAGGAATCATAGTTAGCATATAATTAGAGTTGGGATTGGGAGTTAATCCCATTAACTCTATTAGGGGCCAACTGGGCTCGAAGATGGGCTGGTTTGGGCCAGATTCAAGGCCCAACCAGAGTGTTGAAACCTTGGCCAGTGGTGGCACTGCCTGGGGCGTATAACCCCAGGAAATCAGGGCAGTGGTACCGCCGACAGTAATTCAGCCAGAGGTGGTACCACTCCCCTAATTTGGCGGTGGTACTGCCCAGTACCAGATCCTATGGTGACAGTACCGCCCAAGAATGGCGGTGGTACCGCTAGTACCTAGAAAACCTGGGATGAGACGTTTTTAGGCTCCAAGTTTGAATCAACTTGAAGCCTATAAATACCCCTCTCAGCCCTGGTTAACACACACAAGCATATAGAGTTTTAAAGTGAGAAAACGCTATAGAAATCACTTGAGAAATCCCTCCTCTAGATCTAATTTTAGAATTATGTTTAGAGAGGAGTGTGTGTGCTTGTAAGGGTTGTCTCCTAAACCCGATAAAAGGAGAAGATCGGTGTAAGAAGGAGCTTGATCTTCGCCTATTAAAGGAAGATCAATAGTGGATGCCGATGGCCTCGATGGAAGAGGAATCGGAGGAGTGGATGTAGGTCATGACGACCGAATCACTATAAATCGGTTTGCCTTTTCTTTTGTGTAATTTATCTTACTGCAAACCTCCTTATTTGCTTACTACTTTCAATACATTTACAAATATGCTTTCAAGTTGAGCAAGTTTCCGAAAACAATTTTATTGTATGAAACAAAAAGGTTTTTAGAACCGACATGAGTTTTACCGCTGCACTAATTCACCCCCCCCTCTTAGTGCCAACTTCCGAACATTTGGTATCAGAGCCTCATTTTTCTCATTTGGTTTAACACCCAAAGAGAAATAGCTCTTTATGGCTTTCAAGAGGGTCACTCTCTCAGTGGGATGGACTACACTTATTAGAAAAATCGAATGAGAGTTTTCTTACTTTCATTGAATCTTGATTTATGGCACATAGTCGAATTTGGTTTTCAAAGGTCTTCTCTTCCAATGAACCATTGGAATGATTTGGAGAAGAAGACTTTTTCTCTAAATGCAAAGGCTATGAATACCTTATTTTGAGCCTTAGATAAGACTGAGTTTAATCGGGTTTCTATGTGCGAAACGACTTTTGACATATGGCGCACTCTCGAAATCACACATGAAGGTACTAGGAAAGTTAAATTTTCAAAAATCAACTTTTTAATACATGATTTTGAACTTTTTCGAATGAAGTCGAGCGAAACCATTATTGACATGTACACCCGTTTTACGGATGTCGTCAATGGTTTAAAAGCTCTTGGTAAAAGTTTTTTGAATTTTGAAATTGTGAATAAAGTTTTACACTCACTCTCAAAAACTTGAGATTAAAAAATAACTTCTATACAAGAATAAAAAATTTTGAATACTTTTTTGATCGAAGAACTCATCGGGTCTCTAATGACCTATGAAATAATGTGCAATGCATATGAATAACTAAAAAACAAACTTCCAAAGAATAGGAAGGATTTGGCACTTAGAACACATGAAGATCACTCGAGCATAAGCCCAAGTGATGGTGAACATAAACTACTCATGAAATTTATAAAGTTAATGAAATAAAAATTAAAAAACAAAAAGAATGTAACTACTTGATATGAATACAAGAAGAGGAAAGAACTTTAGGATGAATCGAACTTCTCCAAAGACGAGAAGAAAATCAATAAAGGCGAGATGGCAAACTACGCCTTAACGACTTTCTACAATGAGGTAAATAACTCAAACGAAACTCCTTTAATTTATTTCAAAATTACATGATGCTGTTAATAAGTTATTTTTAATTTAGTTTAATTTTTTTTCTTGAAATTTGCATGTTTAATTATATAATGAAAAATGCAAAAATAAAATAAGAACATGCTTATCATGCTAGTAATTTTAAAAATGATAATGAAAATTACATGTTTTATGTTAAAGGAATAAAATGTTAGATTTAAATTTAATGATAATCCTATATATGTCTTTCAAGAACAAATAATGTATATCTTGATGATTTTTGTATTGATTTTCAATTTTGTTTGAAAATGCTTTATGCTCAATGAAACCATGATTGATGAATATGCTTTATGTTTTCTTTTTCTTGTATGCCTTATCAAGATGAATGTTTTGAAAATAAATATTTGCATCATGTTTGATGATTTTTATGCATGAGAATTTGAAATAATGATTTGAAATCATATGTTTTGGAATTATGTGTTACACTTTTTGACCTTGATGATTTTTTATCTTTCCATTTTAAACGTTGATGTATGGTTTTCATGCGAAAAACTTGAGTATGCTTATATGAAATCAATCACTTAAAATGAAACACATAAAAAGGCAAATATATTATCTTTGGAATTATAATGATAAATCAAATCTCATGTTTAAAGAAGCCTTATGTTTAATAGGTTATACTTTTTTGGTCTTGATGGTTTTTATAACGAAATTTACTTTTCAATCCTAAACGTTGATACATGTTTTTATTTAGCAAAAATGAAAAAGGCATGCATCTATGAAATCAATCTTATGAATTGAATCACTAAAAAGAAGAAAGCTTTCTCCTTAAAAAATTTCTCTACTTTATCGATTTTTCAAAAAGGAGAGACTAATGAACCTATCTTTATTCAGAGAATCTCTTGAAAATGATTTTGATTTGACGATTTGAATTTGAATGAGCTTTATCTTGATTTTTTTAGATTTATAACTTGAGATTTCTTATGCATGAATTAAGATATTGTATCATTTGATCTCTTATGTTTCTTTTTGCTATTTATAAAAAGAAGAGATTTGATGAAATAAATCATGTCTTATGGCATTCATGATTTGATATTATTATCTTCCATGACATGATGTGTAAGATCTAACATGTATTTGTATTCTTTCACTCTACTTCTTTCTTGTCTAAAATAACAAAGGGGAGAAAGAAAATTACTAGCTTAAATGAGAAACTTAGACATGTTAGATCTTCTAAATACATAAATTCTTCTTATACATTTTCCGGATTATAATCTTGATCTCTTGAATTTTAGACTTGATCTTTAATTTTTGATGATTGAAATAATGATTGAAACATTGATGATATGAATGCATGAAATACTCATGATATTGTTTTGATGCTTTAAAATGATATATATTTGCTAGCTTAAAAGTATCATGTATGATATGATGATTGATTTATTTTTAGTATCATGCATAGAGTAAGGATGATATGTAAAGTTTCAAAATTATGCATGTTGTAAATTGAAATAATGATTGAAACATTAATGTAATTATGAATGATGATATGATATTATGCATACAACACTTGAACTTGCTAAATTTTCTAGCTTACAAATTGCATGATGATAAAACTTGATATTATATTTTTCATACAATGATTTGAACTTATATCTCACACCTTTGATCGTTGGAACTTCTCCTTTTTGTTGATGACAAAGGGGGAGAAGTATGATCATGTTATGCATGATGACGTGTTGCAAATATTCATGATGAAATTTGCAATGACTTGAATTCAGCTTGAATTCAAGGTTCTATCAATATGACATATTGATAGGGGGAGTTTGTTTAAACTCCAGGAGTTAAGGTTAACTCCGTTATTAATTAGTTGTCATCATAAAAAAGGGGGAGATTGTTGATCAGGAAGAGACAATTAAAGCAGGAAGAATCATGTTGGGCCGGAGAAACATGTCAGAAGATTGGACATCGCGCCGGAGGATCGGTCAACATATCGACAGAAGGCTTCGGGCCATGGGTTCGGGCATCGAGCCAAGAAGAGCGGATATTGCGCCAAGGATATAATAGTTGCGAGGTCAACTGGTTGATTGGGCAATAGGCTGCAAGAGAGGACGATGCACCGAAGAATCGAACGAAGCATCGATGGACCAATGACATGCCAAACGGATGACATGATTCATGCTTAGTAATAATTTTCTAGTTCGAAGTGTGTTTTTATGTGTGCAGGATTAATTGCGATAGCAAGGCATAAAGCAAAAATGAAGTCTCGGAGTCAAGAACGCGATTTCGTTGGGAGTTCAAGAGTTCGTTGTAAGTCCAAACGTTCATCAGAAGTTCTACTAGAACCAATCGAGAAGTCTAGGAGCTTGCTAAAGAAGCTTGTCAGAACTCGCCAAGAAGATCGTCGTGAAGTCCAAGAGCTTGCCGGGAGTCCGTCAGAACATTGCCTAGAGATCGTCAGAAGAAACGCTGTTGTAATCTCTTTAGAAATTCTCTCCTCCACTCTATGTTTAGAATTCTATAAGAGAGGAGTGTGAGTACTAGAAAGGGTTATCTCCTAAACCCGGTAAAAGGAGAAGAGGGGTGTAAGAAGGAGGTTGATCTTCGCCTATTACAGGAAGATCAATAGTGGATGCCGGTGGCCTCGACGAAGGAGGAATCAGTGGAGTGGATCTAGGTCATGATGACCGAACCACTATAAAATTGGCATTTTCTCTAGTTTGCATTTACTCCTTGCCATTTACATACTGCAAACTGAATCAAAATGAGACTTCTGACGATCTCACACTCCTCTTTTCTAACGATCTCTCGGTAATGTTTCGGTGGACTCCCGACAAGCCCCTGGACTTCACGACGATCTTCTTGGCAAGTTCCGACGAGTTTCTCTAGCAAGCTCCAAGACTTCTCGGCTGGTTCTGCCAGAACTTCCGACGAACATCCGGACTTTTGACGAACTCTCAAACTCCCAACGAGATTACGTCCTTGACTTCGGGACTTCATTTTGCTTCATGCCTTGCTATCGTAGTTAATTATGCATATGTAAAAACATACATCGATCTAGACAATTAATACTAAGCATTAATCATATTGTCCGATATGTCATTGGTCCCTTGACGCTTCGTTCAATTCTTCAGCGCATCGTCCTCTCTTGCGACCTATTACCCAATCGGCTAGTTGACTCCGCAACTCCGATATCTTTGGTGCAATATCCGCTCTTCTTGGCCCAATGCCCAAATCCATGGCCCAAAGCCTCCTGTCGATACGTCGACCGATCCACCGGCTCGACGTCCAATCTTTTGACATGTTTTCCCCTAGGACAACATGATTCTTCCTGCTTTAATTGTCTCATCCTGATTGAAGCATCCTGCATCACTCAAAATGCAGATTAAATCATAAACACTTATCAATTGGTTTCATCATCAAAATATGAGATTCAACAAAGGAGAATACTTATGGCTTCAAGTCTAGTCACAAGAGAGAATGTTTCTTCATAATCGATACATTCTTCTTGGTTAAAACCTTTGGCCACTAATCTAGCCTTGTTTCTAACCATGATACCAATTTCATCTTGTTTATTTCTAAAGATTTATTTAGTACCTATTATTAAATAGTTATTAAGTCTAGAAACAAGCTTCCATACCTCATTTCTTTCAAATTGATCTAACTCCTCTTGCATTGTAATAACCCATGAATTATCTTCTAGGGCTTCGTCAATACATTTTGGTTCAATTTGAGATAAAAAGGCCGCATTCGTATAAAATTTTTTAAAAGAAGAATGAGTTTGAACACCTTTTGATGTATTCCCAATGATTAGCTTTTTAGGATAAGCATCTACACACTTCCATTCCTTAGGTAAGGATTCTTACAAAAACATATTTGCTACCTCCTAGACTTGTTGTATCGACTGGTCCAAATAAATCCATATGTATCAATTGAATTGGTTTAGAGGTGCTTATTTGATTCTTTGATTTAAAACTAATTTTTATTTGATTTCCTAGTTGGCATGCATCACACACTTGTCTTTGACAAACTTGATGCTATAGGTATTCATCTTACATGTTCTCTAATTGAAATTTGAGAGATTATTTTCATGCTAGCATGACCTAATTTCCTATGCGAAAGCCTTGTATCATCGTTTAAAGTCAAAAAGCACGTTTTCTCATAAAAATCATCAATATTAATAGTATACATATTATTATGTTTTAAAGCAATCATAGATCTATTTTTGTGTGGTATTTCAATTATACAAGCATTAGATTCAAATTTGATGATATATCCTTTATCACATAATTAACTAATGCTTAGTGTATTATATTTTAAACCATCTACTAATAACACATCTTCAATCAAAAGGCTTGAATTGTTACCTATGGTTCCTTTGCGAATAATTTTTCTCTTGTTGTTGTCTCCAAAGGTGATATATCCTTCGTCTTGGCTAGTGAGCTTAGAGATGTGTGTTGGATCTCCGGTCATATGCCTTGAGTATCTACTATCAAGGTACCATCTCTTGTTCCTAGCTTTTGATTTTAAACATATCTATAAGAAAGGGGATTTTCTTTTATGTAGCTATTTAACTTTGGGTCCCTAATTAATGGATCTACCTATCTTAACTATTGGCATTAATTTATTCATGGTTCCTTTAGGAACCCAAACTAATTTGTATGGACTATACCTTTTAAATGAATATCTATAGGCATAATGTCCATATTTTGTATAAAAATTACATTTATCTCTAGGTGAGACATGTAATATAGATCCTTTAATGAAGATAGTTAGCTTTTGTTGAGTGTTACTCATAAAACTAATTCCTTCCATGAACATGACCTTTATTAGCAAGGATCATGTTTAGAGATTTATTACCTATTTTAAATTTTTAATATTTTTCATAGTAAAATATTTTGTTTCTTAAGTGAATAAATTCATTAACAAGAGAAGCATGCTCCTTTTTTAACAATTTATAATTTTTCCTAACTAATTTAAAATCATCAAATAAATTATTAAAGGTATTGAATAATTCATCGTAAGATAAAGAAGATTCATTTAAATTACATACCTCGTTGCCAAATTGTCACGCTCCGCGAATCGATAAAATTAAAAATTTCAAACATAAATCAATAAACAATTTTCAGGATCTAAACTAATATTTGAGGATACTAAGAAACATTCAGACATCAATCACATCCATAAAACCTATGTAGTTTATAATCATATATCACATCACTCAATAATTCACATTTATAATAACCCAAGCCAACTTAACAAACATTAACAATATTTATAAATCCACAAGCTAAATAATTTATACAATCATAACTCTAACCATTTACCATAAGTTCATATAATTGTAAACTAAATTTCAAAATTCCAAACGAGAGAGGTCTTTTAAAACTTTTAAACGATATATCAATTCAAACCTTTTAACAACATTTTCATTACATACAAAACATACTTATACAATAATAACATAACCACCAATAAGACTTGCCCACAATTCTGAATAGCTCTCCACTGCTTTAGCCTAATACAAATATTTCAATGAGTGACAAGCTAACCTGAAAGATTTATATAACAACAGAGTGAGCTAGAAAGCTCAGCAAGTGACAAAACATATCCAAAATAAAAAGGAACAGTTTCAAACAAACAAGGTATCACAATGCTAAGCATAGTACAAGAGATTCAAGGATACTATCTCATTAGATACAAATTTGTAATATCATTTCATTCAGAACATAATTAGTTTATAACAAATGGAATATAGAGTAATTGGAGCATATCAATAGCGTATGAAATATTCTGGAGCATATCAATAACATATTGAACAATTCAGAGCATATCAATGGAAGATGAAATATTTCGGAGCATATCAATGGCGTATGAAATGTTTCGGAGCATATCAATAACGAGTGAAACATTTCGAAGCTTATCAATGGCGTATGAAATGTTTCAGAGTATATCAATGAAAAATAAAATATTTTGGAATATGTCAATGGTATATGAAATATTTCAAAGTGTGTCAATGGCGTATGAACATTTTAGAGGCATACAAAGCATTTCAAAACATATCAATAGCATATGAAATATTTCGGAGTATATCAACGATATACGAACCATTTCGGAGCATATCAAAGAACAAATATGAAACAAAAGCTCAAACATCATATTTGGATATCATATCAAATATACAGAAGGTGCAGTGGGATCAAAAACAGAATATGGTTCATCCATTTCTAGATGACCACCAGATAGAAGTCTCCCATGCTTGGGAGTTTCATCCATTCACATCTAGGTGAAGTTTTAGGGGACCGATAGAGCATCGCGGCCTCTATGCATAACTTCCTTTACCATTTCTGGCAAAGAATCATAATATCCTATAAACACCAGAGTACAAAAGGACAATGTGAACATTGAAATTAGCACATATCATAAGCACATGTGGAACAACAAAATGCATATATACCTTTATGAGTCAATATGATACAAACATAATATTTCAAATGTATTCAAATTTGAAAGAAAATAAAGGCAAGAGTACACATAGATTTTGGCACATATCGGAAGCACATGCGAAACAACGGAGTATACATGTGCCCATATGAAATAATACAATTCAACATAAACTTTACATAATAGGTTTCAAGAATATAAATAATTTAAGAACAAGAGTATATAAGAATTCAAAGCAGTAACATAAAGCTCAATTAAAGAAAGAATGTTAGATGAAATCAATTTCCAAACGGAATGAAACAAGAACAGGCGAAATCAACCAAAGCTCGATTTCTTGCAGAATTTGAGAGGTATATTGAACAAATAATTCAAACTATTAATTATACTCCAATTTACTCAAAAATATATCATTGGAAAGATACTTCAATCTACTTTCAGATAAAACAAGGTTCATGTGAATTAAACTTTCTAAGAGAGAGTTACAAATAATTTGGTAACTAAAGGTCAGAGTACAAAATTACTATTTTATAGAATTTATAAGGTCAGGTTCAATAGAGAATTGGGTAGGTGTTTGAATGCCAAATCTTTCGATCCATATATCAAAAGAAAGATCTATGAGTCTAGTTTATAATGAAATAAGTTTTAAATAAATTAGAGTTTCTAACAGGGAATTATAGGCAGTTTAGTATTAAAATGTCAGAAGTTACAATTCCTATTTTACAAAATCTATAGAGTTAAATGAAACAAAAAATTGGGTGAACAATTAGACTCCAAATTTATCAAACTTAGCATTAAAAGAAAGATCTATGAGTCTATTTTCAGATCAATTAAGTTTTATCTAAATTAGAAATCTATGCAGGGATTTATAGCTAAAACAAGGTGAAAGGGTCAGAATCTCGGAAGCTTTCCAGATTCAAATCGTTACGTCTAAATAAGAGATGTATCAAATGTATGGCTAGAACAATTCAAAGTTTCTCATATTCAAGAAAATATAGAGATAAAATTGTAATAAAGAAGGATCAGGACACTTGCATTAGGAAAGATCGAAACACTTGCCTTTCGAAGATTTTGATCCGAAGATCTGAATAAGGTGTAAGCCCGAATCTTTCTACTTTTCCTCTATTTCCTCTCCCTATTTCGTTTTCTGCACCTATCTTCTTTTTCTCAGTCGCAGCTGCCAATATCATAGTTGCAGTCGTAGCCGCAGCCACGGTCGCAACCGCAGCCACTACCGTAACCCCTTCTAATGCGCGACTTCCTTTCTCCCTTCTGACATTCCTTTTTTTTCTTTCCCAAATGCAGCTGCTGCAGCCACATTCCCCTCATCCTCTTCTTCCCTCTCTTCTCCCTCTTCTTCCTTTCTTCTCTTCTTTCCCTGCTGCAACTGCTGCCGCCGCAGCCACGGCCGCAGTCGCCTTCCCCTCTTCCTCTTCTTCCCTTTCTCCCTCTTCTTCTTCTTCCTTTCTTCTCTTCTTTCCCAGCAACAACTGCCGCCGCCACAGCTACAGCTACAGCCACGGTCGCAGCCACCTTCTTTCCCCTTCTCTTCTTCCTCTCCTTCCCTTCTTCCTTCCCCGCCACAGCCGCAACCACAGCTCCCCTTCCTCTCTTCTTCCTCACCTTCTTCTCTTCCTCTCCTTCTCTTCGAGCTGCAACTGCCACCGCTGCAGTTGCAGCCCCTTCTTCTTTCCCTTCTCCTCTTCTTCCCTTCTTCTCTTCTTCTCCTCTTCATCCCTTCTCCTCCCTGTTAGGATCAAGAGCACTAAGAGGGGGGGGGGGGGGGGGGGGGTGAATTAGTGCAGCGGAATTTTTTCAGCGATTAAAACGAAAGCTGCGTTCGTTCGATAAAAACAATTTCGATGTGAAAGCCGATTCTAAGATTACTTTAACCTAAGATTAAGCGAGATGACGTTAAAGTAGATCTATGAAGGTAGTTTGCAGTTTATGATGGAAAGCACAATACAAGCGCAAACCGAAATGCGACGTTCGTATGATAAAAGCCGATTTACGTCTAAACGCAGATTTCGAAAGTTCTGAACTTAGAAACTTATTCGTAAGATCGCAGAAGGCAGTAAACAGTTATGATTGAAATCAAAACGTAAACGTAAACTGAAATATGATGATCGTACAAGAAAAATTGATTTACGTCTGAACGCAGATTCGGAAAGTTTTGAACTTAGAAACTCGTTCGTAAAATCGCAGAAGGCAGTAAGCTATTGAGAAGTTTGCAGTAAAGGTAAAATGCTCAAAGGAAATGCAAACCGAGATTTAGAGTGGTTCGGTCAATCTTGACCTACTCCACTTTTGGCTTCCTCCACCGACGTGGTCACCGACGTCAACTAGAGGCCTTCCTTCAATAGGCAAAGGCCAACCACCCTTTTACAGATTCACTCCTTTTGACGGGCTTAGGAGACAACCCTTACAGAAGTTTTCTCTCCTCTCTTTACAACTCAAACTTTGAAGAACAGAAGGAGGAGAACTTTTGGTCTTTACAAGGTTTTGAGCTCTAAGAATCACAGAAAGATATCAAGATTTCGGGTATATGGTTCTGCCTTTCAGTGCTGAATGGGTGGGGTATTTATAGGCCCCAACCCAGTTCAATTTTGGAGCTCAAAACTGTCAATTCCTGAAATTCCAGGATCAGGTGGTTGCACCGCCTGGCAAAGCTCGAAACTTGAGCTCAGGTGGTGCTACCTCTTGTCAGGAGAGGTTGCACCGCCCAGTCTCGCTCGGAGACTGAGCCCAGGCGGTTGCACCTCCTGGCTGGGGCGGTTGCACCACCCAATCTCCCTGGGAGACTTAGCCCAAGCGGTGCTACCTCTTGGCTTGGGCGGTTGCACCTCCCACAGCAACCAGGGTCCGAATGGGTTGATCCATTCAGCCCAATTTGGGTTTTTCAAGGGCCCAATTATCCCAAGATTAAGCTAATGGGATCACCTCCCATTTTCAACTTAATCTTTAGTGCTAACTACGATAAATCCTAAGACAATTTCTGCAGCTTGCTCCGGTGCGTCAATCGCTTCTTCCGACGAGTTTCCGGCGAACTTCCGTCGATCATCCGATGAACCCTCGGTGATACTCCTGCGGACTTCCGGCAAACTCCTGGACTTGCAACGATCCACTTGGCAAGTTCCGACGAGCTTCTTTGGTAAGCTTCTGGACTTCTCGGATTTATTCCCGCAGAACCTCCGACGACTGTCCGAACTTCCGTCGAGCTCTCGAACTCCCAACGTGATCATTGTCATGACTCCGGCGCAACTCCTGCTGCATGTCTTACTTTCATCGTAGTTAATCCTACAGACTTATCTCAACATATAGATTAGACAACAAATAACAATTGACTTCATCATCAAAATCCGAGATTCAACAATCTCCCCCTTTTTGATGATGACAATCAATTGATAATGGAGTTAACCTTAACTCCCCCTGTTTATATGCCATACTTGAGATAAGTCATTCTTGAATTTGAAACCTTATAAATTCAAGAGACATATTCCCATCATGATTCCTTTCATGATGTATCTCTTTGAAGATGATGTCAAGGCTTGACATTCATTTTCAAATTTTACATTACAAGTTTGAATGATGGTAATAGTAGCAATTCATGTCTTTGTAAGATATCTGTTGAATCTCGGATTTTGATGATGAAGTCAATTGTCATTTGTTATCTAATCTATGTGTTGAGATAAGTGTGCAGGATTAACTACGATAAGAGTAAGACAAGCAGCAGGAGTTGCGCCGGAGTCAAGATCATGATCACGTTGGGAGTTCGAGAGTTCGACGGAAGTTCGGACGGTCGTCGGAGGTTCAGAGAGAACAGATCCGAGAAGTCCAGAAGCTTGCCAAGCGAAGCTCGTCGGAACTCGCCAAGTGGATCGTCGCAAAGTCCAGGAGTATGCCGGATGTCCGCAGAAGGATCACCGAGGGTTTATCGGATGATCGACGGAAGTTGGCCGGAAACTCGCCGGAAGAAGCGATTGACGCATCGGAGCAAAGCTGCAGAAGTTGTCTTAAAGTTAATCGTAGTTAGCATGATGATTAAGCATGAAAATGGGAGGTGAACCCATTAGCTTAATCTTGGGGCAATTGGGCCCCTGAAAAGATTCAAAGTGGGCCGAATGGAGTGAACCATTCGGACCCTGATTGCACCAGGCGGTGCAACCGCCCCAGCCTGGAGGTGCAACCGCCAGGGCTGTGAGGTTGGGCGGTGCAACCGCCCCAGCCTGGAGGTGCAACCGCCAGGGCTGTGAGGTTGGGCGGTGCAACCGCCCCAGCCAGGAGGTGCAACCGCCAGGGGTGCGAGGCTGGGAGGTGCAACCGCCCCAGCCAAGAGGTTGCACCGCCAGAGCTCAAGTTTCGAGCTCTGCCAGGCGATGCAACCACCGAGCTCAGTCTTCGAGCTCTGGCAGAGGTGCATCAGCCTGAGCTCAGTCTCGAGCTCTGCCAGGTGATGCATTCACCAAGCTCAGTCTTCGAGCTCTGGTAGAGAGGTGCATCAGCCTGAGCTCAGTTTCGAGCTCTGCCAGGTGATGCAACCACCGAGCTCAGATTTCGAGCTCTGCCAGGTGATGCAACCACCAAGCTCAGTCTTCGAGCTCTGCCAGGTGATGCAACCATCGAGCTCAGTCTTCGAGCTCTGGCAGAGAAGAGCAATCGGCTGAGCTCAGTCTTCGAGCTCTGCCAGGCGGTGCCACCTCTCCAGTCAAGAGGTGCAACCGCCTGATCCCAGAATTCTGGGATTTGATCGATTTGATCGTTTTGAGCTCGAATTTTGAATTGGGTTGGGGCCTATAAATACCCCACCCATTCAGCACTGAAAAGATACAGACCTATACCGAAATCTTGATCTTTTCTGTGATTCTAGAAGCTCAAAAGTGTTGTAAAGCCTTTAAGTCTCCTCCTTCTGTTCTTCAAGTTTTCAATTGTAAAGTGAGGAGAGAAAGGTCTGTAAAGGTTGTCTCCTAAGCCTGTCAAAAGGAAAGAAATTGTAAGAGGGAAGTTTGGCCTTCGCCCATTGAAGGAAGGCACCTAGTTGACGTCGGCAACCTCATCGGTGGAGGAAGCCAAAAGTGGAGTAGGTCAAGGCTGACCGAACCACTCTAAATCTCTGGTTTGCGTTTATTTTCGAGCACTTTATCATTACTGCAAACCTCCCTCATTACTACTGCTCTCTGCGCTTTCACGAACAAGTTCTAAGTGCTGTTCTTCCGAATCTGCATTCAGACGTAAACTCGTATTTTCATACATTGCAGTTTACGTTTACGTTTGATTCTGCAAAACTGTTTTCCGTGCTTTTACGAACGAGCTTCTTTGCAGTTTACACTTACACTTTAATCCTATTGATAACTGCAATCTGTCCTCTACGATTTTACGAACGAGTTTCAGCATTTAGACGTAAATCTGCATCTAGACGTAAAACTGCGTTTAGACGTAAATCTGCGTTTAGACGTAAAACTGCGTTTAGACGTAAAACTGCGTTTAGACGTAAATCTGCGTTTAGACGTAAAACTACGTTTAGACGTAAATCTGTGTTTAGACGTAAATCTGCGTTTAGACGTAAATCTGCATTTAGACGCAAATTTGAGTTTAGACGCAAAACTGCGCTTAGACGCAAAACTGCGCTTAAACGCAATCTGCGCTTAGACGCAAACTGCACTTAGATACAAACTGAGAATTTGCTTTTGCATCATAATAGTTTTTGAACGAACGCAGCTTTTGGTTTTTAAATTATTATAAAATTTCCGCTGCACTAATTCACCTTAGTGCTCTCGATCCTAACAATTGGTATCAGAGCCAGGTTAACTCTCTAAAGGATTAAAACCCAAGAGAGATGGCATACGCCGGAAACCAAGAGGGGCATTCGATTACATGTCCACCCATGTTCAGTGGAACGGACTACACTTACTGGAAGACCCGAATGAGGATCTTTCTTATTTCTATGGATTTTGAACTGTGGAACCTTGTTGAAAATGGATTTTCAAAATCTTCTCTTCCAATGATCGATTGGAACGATTTGGAGAAGAAGGCTTTCGCTCTTAATGCAAAGGCTATGAATGCCTTATTTTGCGCACTTGATAAAAACGAGTTTAATCGTGTTTCAACTTGCGAAACTGCTTTTGATATTTGGCACACACTTGAAGTGACCCACGAGGGCATAAGTAGAGTGAAAGAGTCAAAAATCAATCTGTTGCTGCATTCTTTTGAACTTTTCCGAATGAAACCGAGTGAAACCATTGGCGACATGTTTACCCGTTTCACGGATGTCGTCAACGGTCTAAAAGGACTCGGAAAGAGCTTTTCGGATTTTGAGCTTGTTAATAAGATACTAAGATCCCTTCCTAAGAGTTGGGATCCTAAAGTCACCGCCATTCAAGAGGCAAAAGATCTGCGAAATTTCCCTCTTGAAGAACTAATCGGGTCATTAATGACCTACGAAATGACCTGCAAAGCTCATGAAGAGCAAGAAGACATCCTTCCAAAGAACAGGAAGGATATGGCACTTAAAACTTCTGAATGCCACTTGAGAGAAAACTCAAGTGATGAGGATTGTGACGATGACTTGGCACTTTTGACAAGAAAGTTTAAGAAATTCTTCAAAAGAAACAAGTTTAAAAACGATGTGAAAAACAAACTTGAACCCAAGAAGGACCAAGTAATCTGCTACGAATGTAAAAAGCCGGGACACTACAAAAGTGATTGTCCCCAAGTCAAGAGAAGAACAACAAAGAAGAAGGCGCTCCAAGCAACATGGGATGATTCGAGCGCATCTGAGGAAGAGGAGTCCAACACCGAGCAAGTTGCTCATTACGCCTTTATGGCCATCGAAGAGGAGGTAACGGATTTATTAGATGCTGATTTATCTTTCGATGAATTATTAAATGCCTTCCATGATTTATTTGATGAATGCAAAGTTATAAATAGAAAATACAAGTTGCTAAAAAAGGTACATGATAATCTTACTTGTGAGTTTGATAAATTAAAAGTCGAACGTCATGATAGTTTAAATTCATGTATCAAATGTCATGATTTAGAAACTATACAAAAAGAAAACTTGCTACTTAAGGACACCTTGAAGAAATTCGAGGTTGGTAGCAAGTCATTAAACATGATCCTTACAAACAAGGGTCATGCTCCCAAAAGAAGTGGGATTGGATTTGTGAGGAGTCCTCACCGAAATCCAACTACCTTTGTAAAAGGCCCCATCTTATATGTTCAAAACCAAACCAAGTGCAACTTTTGTTGCAAATCTGGACACAAGACACTTTGTTGTCCATTCAAGAAAATAAGTCCAAACAAATTAATTTGGGTTCCTAAAGGAACCATGATAAACTCCATGCAACATGATAGAAAATGTAGATCTATTTATGAGGCACCTAAAAGCAAATGGGTACCTAAACATCATCCTTTCTTGTAGAAAACTAAACAATCGCAAGCTAGGAGCAAGAAATGGTACCTTGATAGTGGATGCTCAAGGCATATGACCGGAGATCCATCTCAATTCTCTAAGCTCTCTAGCATAGACGAAGGATATGTCACCTTCGGAGACAACAACAAGGGTAAAATCATTGGCAAAGGAACCATAGGTAACAAATCCAACCTCTCTATTGAAGATGTTTTACTAGTTGATGGTTTAAAACATAACCTCTTGAGCATTAGTCAATTATGTGATAAAGGATATATTATAAGATTTGAATCTAATGCCTGCATCATTGAAAAACCACACAAAAATATATCTATGATTGCATTAAAACAAAACAACGTATACACTATTGACATCAATGACTTATGTGATGAAATGTGCTTTGCCGTTATGAATGAGGATGCTTGGTTATGGCATAGAAGATTAGGTCATGCTAGCATGAAACTAATCAATCAAGTATCATCTAGAGAACTTGTAAGAGGAATTCCTCATATCAAGTTCATCAAAGATAATGTATGTGATGCTTGCCAATTAGGTAAGCAAATTAGGGGTAGCTTCAAAGCTAAGAATCAAATAAGCACCTCTAGGCCCTTACAATTGATCCATATGGACTTGTTCGGACCAATCTCTACATCGAGTCTAGGAGGTAGCAAATACGCCTTTGTCATTATTGATGACTACAGCAGATATACATGGACCTACTTCTTAAAACAAAAAAATGAATGCTTTAGACATTTTACCAAGTTTTGTAAACTTGTTCAAAATGAGAAGGAATCTATGATTTCGTCAATTAGAAGTGATCACGGTGGAGAATTTCAAAACCATGACTTCCAAGAATTCTGTGAACTCAACGGATACAACCATAACTTCTCTACTCCAAGAAATCCTCAACAAAATGGGGTAGTAGAAAGAAAAAATCGAAATTTGCAAGAAATGGCAAGAACCATGTTGAATGAACATAGCCTACCCAAATATTTTTGGGCCGAAGCTGTAAACACTGCATGTTATATTTTAAATAGAGTCCTAGTAAGACCCTTACTCACCAAAACTCCTTATGAGTTATGGAATAACAAAAAACCCAATGTCTCATATTTTAAAGTCTTTGGGTGTAAGTGTTTTATCTTGAATGAAAAGGATAACTTAGGAAAATTCGATGCTAAATCTGATGAAGGAATCTTTCTTGGTTATTCTTCGGTTTCTAAAGCTTTTCGCATCTTCAATAAAAGAACCTTAATTATTGAAGAATCCATCCATGTTGTTTTCAATGAGATTTCAGAAATTAAGAAAAATGATCTTGATGATGATGTTAATTTTGATTCCTTGAATTTAAACGAAACCTTGTCTCCAACTAGCAACTTGGTTGCATCCACTTCCAAAACATCCTTACCCAAGGATTGGAAGTATATAGATGCTCATCCTAAGGAGCTAATCCTAGGAGACACATCAAAGGGGGTTCAAACACGATCTTCTTTTAAAAACTTTTGTGCCAACGCCGCTTTTCTCTCCCAAATTGAACCTAAATGTGTTGATGAAGCCATGAAAGATGATTCATGGATTATCGCAATGCAAGATGAATTAAATCAATTTGAGAGAAATGAGGTGTGGACGCTTGTTCCTAGGCCAAATGACCATTTAGTAATTGGTACTAAATGGGTCTTTAGAAACAAGCAAGATGAAAATGGTATCGTGGTTAGAAACAAGGCTAGATTAGTGGCCAAAGGTTTCAACTAAGAAGAAGGTATCGATTACGAAGAAACCTTCGCACCTGTGGCTCGATTGGAAGCCATAAGGATGCTCCTTGCCTACGCTAGTTGCAATAATTTTAAGTTATTTCAAATGGATGTTAAAAGCGCTTTTCTAAATGGTTTCATTTCCGAAGAAGTTTATGTTGAACAACCTCCTGGATTTGAAAATAATGGCTACCCTAATCATGTGTTTAGATTAACTAAAGCTCTCTATGGTTTAAAACAAGCCCCAAGGGCTTGGTATGAGAGACTTAGCTCTTTTCTCATTGAAAATAATTTCATAAAAGGCAAGGTTGATACTACATTGTTTATCAAGAATTTTGAAAATGATTTTCTCATTGTTCAGATTTATGTTGATGATATTATCTTTGGTTCTACAAATGAATCTCTTTGTGAATCCTTTGCGAAAACTATGAGTCATGAATTCGAAATGAGTCTAATGGGAGAGTTAACATTCTTCTTAGGCCTACAAATCAAACAACTAAGCAATGGCATCTTTATTAGTCAAACCAAATATGCTGTGAGTTTGCTAAAGAAGTTCAAAATGAATAATTCAAAAGCCATTGACACCCCTATGAGCACCTCCACTAAGTTAGAAATTGATGAGAATGGAGAAAGCTTCGATCAAAAAACCTATAGGGGTATGATAGGAAGTTTACTTTACCTCACTGCCACCAGACCAGACATCATGTTCAGTGTAGGACTTTGTGCTAGATTTCAATCAGACCCTAAGATATCTCATCTCAAAGCAGTCAAAAGAATACTCAGATATCTTAATGGAACTACCAATCTAGGATTATGGTACCCAAAATCAGAAAATTTTGAATTAACAGCCTATGCTGATGCGGACTTCGCTGGCTGTAAACTAGACAGAAAAAGCACATCAGGATCATGTCAATTTTTAGGACATGCCCTTGTATCCTGGTCATCTAAGAAACAAAACTCGGTTGCCCTATCAACAACCGAAGCTGAATACATTGCAGCAAGTGCATGCTGTGCACAAGTTGTATGGATGAAAAACACTTTAGAAGATTACAAAGTGAATCTTAAAGATATTCCCATTAAATGTGATAACACGAGTGCAATATGCTTAACTAAAAATCCTATACAACACTCAAGAATAAAACACATTGATATTAGACATCATTTTATACGAGATCATGTCACTAATCATGATGTAACCATAGAGTTTATTGATACCAAACATCAACTAGCTGATATCTTCACAAAACCCCTATGTGAAGAACAATTTGATTACATAAGAAGAGAATTAGGAATGTTGATGTGTCCGAATACTTAAAATTATCTTTCGGATGTTATTACTATTACATGCCTTGACAACGCTTGATCAAAAAACATGTTGCAAATTATGTGACAAATATTTTTAATCAAATGCATGTAAGAAGTTCATTTTTCGGGTTGTATGCTAAAAATGGGATGTTCCCGTACACTCTTATGAAAACTCTTTGGAAAATGACTTTCCTCCGTCAAGCACTATGTTGATAATGCCTGATAATGTGTCATGACTTCCTTTATATGCTTGATAATGCTATCATGCTTTTTGTTGATGACAAAGGGGGAGAAACATATGAATTGATAAACACTATGTCTAGCTGAACTGCCATGATCATATCTATGTCATAGTTGCAAATACCTGAGTGATGCTATAAACAATGTTATGCCATCCTTGCATCACCAAGAGATATGTGAACATGTGCTATAGTTTGCATCATATCTTGATTTGATATTCTATAGAAAATGCAAACTTACTAGAAAATCTCAAATGTGAGCATCATGTAAAAAGTCCTTCGTAGCTTTATATGATTACATGATGGATGGTTACAAACACTATCATACAAACTTGATGATGTATGTCATGCCTTGACATCATTCTTGAAGAGATACATCATGATGGGCATCATGATGGGAGCATTGATAAGTTTAACTGATCTAACTTATCAATACGTCACTTGAATTCTTAGGTCTTGAAATCAAGGTTGACTTATCTCAACTATGGCATATAGATAGGGGGAGTTAAGGACAACTCCTTTATCAATTGATTGTCATCATCAAAAAGGGGGAGATTGTTGAATCTCGGATTTTGATGATGAAGTCAATTGTCATTTGTTATCTAATCTATGTGTTGAGATAAGTGTGCAGGATTAACTACGATAAGAGTAAGACAAGCAGCAGGAGTTGCGCCGGAGTCAAGATCATGATCACGTTGGGAGTTCGAGAGTTCGACGGAAGTTCGGACGGTCGTCGGAGGTTCAGAGAGAACAGATCCGAGAAGTCCAGAAGCTTGCCAAGCGAAGCTCGTCGGAACTCACCAAGTGGATCGTCGCAAAGTCCAGGAGTATGCCGGATGTCCGCAGAAGGATCACCGAGGGTTTATCGGATGATCGACGGAAGTTGGCCGGAAACTCGCCGGAAGAAGCGATTGACGCATCGGAGCAAAGCTGCAGAAGTTGTCTTAAAGTTAATCGTAGTTAGCATGATGATTAAGCATGAAAATGGGAGGTGAACCCATTAGCTTAATCTTGGGGCAATTGGGCCCCTGAAAAGATTCAAAGTGGGCCGAATGGAGTGAACCATTCGGACCCTGATTGCACCAGGCGGTGCAACCGCCCCAGCCTGGAGGTGCAACCGCCAGGGCTGTGAGGTTGGGCGGTGCAACCGCCCCAGCCAGGAGGTGCAACCGCCAGGGGTGCGAGGCTGGGAGGTGCAACCGCCCCAGCCAAGAGGTTGCACCGCCAGAGCTCAAGTTTCGAGCTCTGCCAGGCGATGCAACCACCGAGCTCAGTCTTCGAGCTCTGGCAGAGGTGCATCAGCCTGAGCTCAGTCTCGAGCTCTGCCAGGTGATGCATTCACCAAGCTCAGTCTTCGAGCTCTGGCAGAGAGGTGCATCAGCCTGAGCTCAGTTTCGAGCTCTGCCAGGTGATGCAACCACCGAGCTCAGATTTCGAGCTCTGCCAGGTGATGCAACCACCAAGCTCAGTCTTCGAGCTCTGCCAGGTGATGCAACCATCGAGCTCAGTCTTCGAGCTCTGGCAGAGAAGAGCAATCGGCTGAGCTCAGTCTTCGAGCTCTGCCAGGCGGTGCCACCTCTCCAGTCAAGAGGTGCAACCGCCTGATCCCAGAATTCTGGGATTTGATCGATTTGATCGTTTTGAGCTCGAATTTTGAATTGGGTTGGGGCCTATAAATACCCCACCCATTCAGCACTGAAAAGATACAGACCTATACCGAAATCTTGATCTTTTCTGTGATTCTAGAAGCTCAAAAGTGTTGTAAAGCCTTTAAGTCTCCTCCTTCTGTTCTTCAAGTTTTCAATTGTAAAGTGAGGAGAGAAAGGTCTGTAAAGGTTGTCTCCTAAGCCTGTCAAAAGGAGAGAAATTGTAAGAGGGAAGTTTGGCCTTCGCCCATTGAAGGAAGGCACCTAGTTGACGTCGGCAACCTCATCGGTGGAGGAAGCCAAAAGTGGAGTAGGTCAAGGCTGACCGAACCACTCTAAATCTCTGGTTTGCGTTTATTTTCGAGCACTTTATCATTACTGCAAACCTCCCTCATTACTACTGCTCTCTGCGCTTTCACGAACAAGTTCTAAGTGCTGTTCTTCCGAATCTGCATTCAGACGTAAACTCGTATTTTCATACATTACAGTTTACGTTTACGTTTGATTCTGCAGAACTGTTTTCCGTGCTTTTACGAACGAGCTTCTTTGCAGTTTACACTTACACTTTAATCCTATTGATAACTGCAATCTGTCCTCTACGATTTTACGAACGAGTTTCAGCATTTAGACGTAAATCTGCATCTAGACGTAAAACTGCGTTTAGACGTAAATCTGCGTTTAGACGTAAAACTGCGTTTAGACGTAAAACTGCGTTTAGACGTAAATCTGCGTTTAGACGTAAAACTGCGTTTAGACGTAAATCTGCGTTTAGACGTAAATCTGCGTTTAGACGTAAATCTGCATTTAGACGTAAATCTGAGTTTAGACGCAAAACTGCGCTTAGACGCAAAACTGCGCTTAAACGCAATCTGCGCTTAGACGTAAACTGCACTTAGATACAAACTGAGAATTTGCTTTTGCATCATAATAGTTTTTGAACGAACGCAGCTTTTGGTTTTTAAATTATTATAAAATTTCCGCTGCACTAATTCACCTTAGTGCTCTCGATCCTAACAATTGGTATCAGAGCCAGGTTAACTCTCTAAAGGATTAAAACCCAAGAGAGATGGCATACGCCGGAAACCAAGAGGGGCATTCGATTACACGTCCACCCATGTTCAGTGGAACGGACTACACTTACTGGAAGACCCGAATGAGGATCTTTCTTATTTCTATGGATTTTGAACTGTGGAACCTTGTTGAAAATGGATTTTCAAAATCTTCTCTTCCAATGATCGATTGGAACGATTTGGAGAAGAAGGCTTTCGCTCTTAATGCAAAGGCTATGAATGCCTTATTTTGCGCACTTGATAAAAACGAGTTTAATCGTGTTTCAACTTGCGAAACTGCTTTTGATATTTGGCACACACTTGAAGTGACCCACGAGGGCACAAGTAGAGTGAAAGAGTCAAAAATCAATCTGTTGCTGCATTCTTTTGAACTTTTCCGAATGAAACCGAGTGAAACCATTGGCGACATGTTTACCCGTTTCACGGATGTCGTCAACGGTCTAAAAGGACTCGGAAAGAGCTTTTCGGATTTTGAGCTTGTTAATAAGATACTAAGATCCCTTCCTAAGAGTTGGGATCCTAAAGTCACCGCCATTCAAGAGGCAAAAGATCTGCGAAATTTCCCTCTTGAAGAACTAATCGGGTCATTAATGACCTACGAAATGACCTGCAAAGCTCATGAAGAGCAAGAAGACATCCTTCCAAAGAACAGGAAGGATATGGCACTTAAAACTTCTGAATGCCACTTGAGAGAAAACTCAAGTGATGAGGATTGTGACGATGACTTGGCACTTTTGACAAGAAAGTTTAAGAAATTCTTCAAAAGAAACAAGTTTAAAAACGATGTGAAAAACAAACTTGAACCCAAGAAGGACCAAGTAATCTGCTACGAATGTAAAAAGCCGGGACACTACAAAAGTGATTGTCCCCAAGTCAAGAGAAGAACAACAAAGAAGAAGGCGCTCCAAGCAACATGGGATGATTCGAGCGCATCTGAGGAAGAGGAGTCCAACACCGAGCAAGTTGCTCATTACGCCTTTATGGCCATCGAAGAGGAGGTAACGGATTTATTAGATGCTGATTTATCTTTCGATGAATTATTAAATGCCTTCCATGATTTATTTGATGAATGCAAAGTTATAAATAGAAAATACAAGTTGCTAAAAAAGGTACATGATAATCTTACTTGTGAGTTTGATAAATTAAAAGTCGAACGTCATGATAGTTTAAATTCATGTATCAAATGTCATGATTTAGAAACTATACAAAAAGAAAACTTGCTACTTAAGGACACCTTGAAGAAATTCGAGGTTGGTAGCAAGTCATTAAACATGATCCTTACAAACAAGGGTCATGCTCCCAAAAGAAGTGGGATTGGATTTGTGAGGAGTCCTCACCGAAATCCAACTACCTTTGTAAAAGGCCCCATCTTATATGTTCAAAACCAAACCAAGTGCAACTTTTGTTGCAAATCTGGACACAAGACACTTTGTTGTCCATTCAAGAAAATAAGTCCAAACAAATTAATTTGGGTTCCTAAAGGAACCATGATAAACTCCATGCAACATGATAGAAAATGTAGATCTATTTATGAGGCACCTAAAAGCAAATGGGTACCTAAACATCATCCTTTCTTGTAGAAAACTAAACAATCGCAAGCTAGGAGCAAGAAATGGTACCTTGATAGTGGATGCTCAAGGCATATGACCGGAGATCCATCTCAATTCTCTAAGCTCTCTAGCATAGACGAAGGATATGTCACCTTCGGAGACAACAACAAGGGTAAAATCATTGGCAAAGGAACCATAGGTAACAAATCCAACCTCTCTATTGAAGATGTTTTACTAGTTGATGGTTTAAAACATAACCTCTTGAGCATTAGTCAATTATGTGATAAAGGATATATTATAAGATTTGAATCTAATGCCTGCATCATTGAAAAACCACACAAAAATATATCTATGATTGCATTAAAACAAAACAACGTATACACTATTGACATCAATGACTTATGTGATGAAATGTGCTTTGCCGTTATGAATGAGGATGCTTGGTTATGGCATAGAAGATTAGGTCATGCTAGCATGAAACTAATCAATCAAGTATCATCTAGAGAACTTGTAAGAGGAATTCCTCATATCAAGTTCATCAAAGATAATGTATGTGATGCTTGCCAATTAGGTAAGCAAATTAGGGGTAGCTTCAAAGCTAAGAATCAAATAAGCACCTCTAGGCCCTTACAATTGATCCATATGGACTTGTTCGGACCAATCTCTACATCGAGTCTAGGAGGTAGCAAATACGCCTTTGTCATTATTGATGACTACAGCAGATATACATGGACCTACTTCTTAAAACAAAAAAATGAATGCTTTAGACATTTTACCAAGTTTTGTAAACTTGTTCAAAATGAGAAGGAATCTATGATTTCGTCAATTAGAAGTGATCACGGTGGAGAATTTCAAAACCATGACTTCCAAGAATTCTGTGAACTCAACGGATACAACCATAACTTCTCTACTCCAAGAAATCCTCAACAAAATGGGGTAGTAGAAAGAAAAAATCGAAATTTGCAAGAAATGGCAAGAACCATGTTGAATGAACATAGCCTACCCAAATATTTTTGGGCCGAAGCTGTAAACACTGCATGTTATATTTTAAATAGAGTCCTAGTAAGACCCTTACTCACCAAAACTCCTTATGAGTTATGGAATAACAAAAAACCCAATGTCTCATATTTTAAAGTCTTTGGGTGTAAGTGTTTTATCTTGAATGAAAAGGATAACTTAGGAAAATTCGATGCTAAATCTGATGAAGGAATCTTTCTTGGTTATTCTTCGGTTTCTAAAGCTTTTCGCATCTTCAATAAAAGAACCTTAATTATTGAAGAATCCATCCATGTTGTTTTCAATGAGATTTCAGAAATTAAGAAAAATGATCTTGATGATGATGTTAATTTTGATTCCTTGAATTTAAACGAAACCTTGTCTCCAACTAGCAACTTGGTTGCATCCACTTCCAAAACATCCTTACCCAAGGATTGGAAGTATATAGATGCTCATCCTAAGGAGCTAATCCTAGGAGACACATCAAAGGGGGTTCAAACACGATCTTCTTTTAAAAACTTTTGTGCCAACGCCGCTTTTCTCTCCCAAATTGAACCTAAATGTGTTGATGAAGCCATGAAAGATGATTCATGGATTATCGCAATGCAAGATGAATTAAATCAATTTGAGAGAAATGAGGTGTGGACGCTTGTTCCTAGGCCAAATGACCATTTAGTAATTGGTACTAAATGGGTCTTTAGAAACAAGCAAGATGAAAATGGTATCGTGGTTAGAAACAAGGCTAGATTAGTGGCCAAAGGTTTCAACTAAGAAGAAGGTATCGATTACGAAGAAACCTTCGCACCTGTGGCTCGATTGGAAGCCATAAGGATGCTCCTTGCCTACGCTAGTTGCAATAATTTTAAGTTATTTCAAATGGATGTTAAAAGCGCTTTTCTAAATGGTTTCATTTCCGAAGAAGTTTATGTTGAACAACCTCCTGGATTTGAAAATAATGGCTACCCTAATCATGTGTTTAGATTAACTAAAGCTCTCTATGGTTTAAAACAAGCCCCAAGGGCTTGGTATGAGAGACTTAGCTCTTTTCTCATTGAAAATAATTTCATAAAAGGCAAGGTTGATACTACATTGTTTATCAAGAATTTTGAAAATGATTTTCTCATTGTTCAGATTTATGTTGATGATATTATCTTTGGTTCTACAAATGAATCTCTTTGTGAATCCTTTGCGAAAACTATGAGTCATGAATTCGAAATGAGTCTAATGGGAGAGTTAACATTCTTCTTAGGCCTACAAATCAAACAACTAAGCAATGGCATCTTTATTAGTCAAACCAAATATGCTGTGAGTTTGCTAAAGAAGTTCAAAATGAATAATTCAAAAGCCATTGACACCCCTATGAGCACCTCCACTAAGTTAGAAATTGATGAGAATGGAGAAAGCTTCGATCAAAAAACCTATAGGGGTATGATAGGAAGTTTACTTTACCTCACTGCCACCAGACCAGACATCATGTTCAGTGTAGGACTTTGTGCTAGATTTCAATCAGACCCTAAGATATCTCATCTCAAAGCAGTCAAAAGAATACTCAGATATCTTAATGGAACTACCAATCTAGGATTATGGTACCCAAAATCAGAAAATTTTGAATTAACAGCCTATGCTGATGCGGACTTCGCTGGCTGTAAACTAGACAGAAAAAGCACATCAGGATCATGTCAATTTTTAGGACATGCCCTTGTATCCTGGTCATCTAAGAAACAAAACTCGGTTGCCCTATCAACAACCGAAGCTGAATACATTGCAGCAAGTGCATGCTGTGCACAAGTTGTATGGATGAAAAACACTTTAGAAGATTACAAAGTGAATCTTAAAGATATTCCCATTAAATGTGATAACACGAGTGCAATATGCTTAACTAAAAATCCTATACAACACTCAAGAATAAAACACATTGATATTAGACATCATTTTATACGAGATCATGTCACTAATCATGATGTAACCATAGAGTTTATTGATACCAAACATCAACTAGCTGATATCTTCACAAAACCCCTATGTGAAGAACAATTTGATTACATAAGAAGAGAATTAGGAATGTTGATGTGTCCGAATACTTAAAATTATCTTTCGGATGTTATTACTATTACATGCCTTGACAACGCTTGATCAAAAAACATGTTGCAAATTATGTGACAAATATTTTTAATCAAATGCATGTAAGAAGTTCATTTTTCGGGTTGTATGCTAAAAATGGGATGTTCCCGTACACTCTTATGAAAACTCTTTGGAAAATGACTTTCCTCCGTCAAGCACTATGTTGATAATGCCTGATAATGTGTCATGACTTCCTTTATATGCTTGATAATGCTATCATGCTTTTTGTTGATGACAAAGGGGGAGAAACATATGAATTGATAAACACTATGTCTAGCTGAACTGCCATGATCATATCTATGTCATAGTTGCAAATACCTGAGTGATGCTATAAACAATGTTATGCCATCCTTGCATCACCAAGAGATATGTGAACATGTGCTATAGTTTGCATCATATCTTGATTTGATATTCTATAGAAAATGCAAACTTACTAGAAAATCTCAAATGTGAGCATCATGTAAAAAGTCCTTCGTAGCTTTATATGATTACATGATGGATGGTTACAAACACTATCATACAAACTTGATGATGTATGTCATGCCTTGACATCATTCTTGAAGAGATACATCATGATGGGCATCATGATGGGAGCATTGATAAGTTTAACTGATCTAACTTATCAATACGTCACTTGAATTCTTAGGTCTTGAATTCAAGGTTGACTTATCTCAACTATAGCATATAGATAGGGGGAGTTAAGGACAACTCCTTTATCAATTGATTGTCATCATCAAAAAGGGGGAGATTGTTGAATCTCGGATTTTGATGATGAAGTCAATTGTCATTTGTTATCTAATCTATGTGTTGAGATAAGTGTGCAGGATTAACTACGATAAGAGTAAGACAAGCAGCAGGAGTTGCGCCGGAGTCAAGATCATGATCACGTTGGGAGTTCGAGAGTTCGACGGAAGTTCGGACGGTCGTCGGAGGTTCAGAGAGAACAGATCCGAGAAGTCCAGAAGCTTGCCAAGCGAAGCTCGTCGGAACTCACCAAGTGGATCGTCGCAAAGTCCAGGAGTATGCCGGATGTCCGCAGAAGGATCACCGAGGGTTTATCGGATGATCGACGGAAGTTGGCCGGAAACTCGCCGGAAGAAGCGATTGACGCATCGGAGCAAAGCTGCAGAAGTTGTCTTAAAGTTAATCGTAGTTAGCATGATGATTAAGCATGAAAATGGGAGGTGAACCCATTAGCTTAATCTTGGGGCAATTGGGCCCCTGAAAAGATTCAAAGTGGGCCGAATGGAGTGAACCATTCGGACCCTGATTGCACCAGGCGGTGCAACCGCCCCAGCCTGGAGGTGCAACCGCCAGGGCTGTGAGGTTGGGCGGTGCAACCGCCCCAGCCAGGAGGTGCAACCGCCAGGGGTGCGAGGCTGGGAGGTGCAACCGCCCCAGCCAAGAGGTTGCACCGCCAGAGCTCAAGTTTCGAGCTCTGCCAGGCGATGCAACCACCGAGCTCAGTCTTCGAGCTCTGGCAGAGGTGCATCAGCCTGAGCTCAGTCTCGAGCTCTGCCAGGTGATGCATTCACCAAGCTCAGTCTTCGAGCTCTGGCAGAGAGGTGCATCAGCCTGAGCTCAGTTTCGAGCTCTGCCAGGTGATGCAACCACCGAGCTCAGATTTCGAGCTCTGCCAGGTGATGCAACCACCAAGCTCAGTCTTCGAGCTCTGCCAGGTGATGCAACCATCGAGCTCAGTCTTCGAGCTCTGGCAGAGAAGAGCAATCGGCTGAGCTCAGTCTTCGAGCTCTGCCAGGCGGTGCCACCTCTCCAGTCAAGAGGTGCAACCGCCTGATCCCAGAATTCTGGGATTTGATCGATTTGATCGTTTTGAGCTCGAATTTTGAATTGGGTTGGGGCCTATAAATACCCCACCCATTCAGCACTGAAAAGATACAGACCTATACCGAAATCTTGATCTTTTCTGTGATTCTAGAAGCTCAAAAGTGTTGTAAAGCCTTTAAGTCTCCTCCTTCTGTTCTTCAAGTTTTCAATTGTAAAGTGAGGAGAGAAAGGTCTGTAAAGGTTGTCTCCTAAGCCTGTCAAAAGGAGAGAAATTGTAAGAGGGAAGTTTGGCCTTCGCCCATTGAAGGAAGGCACCTAGTTGACGTCGGCAACCTCATCGGTGGAGGAAGCCAAAAGTGGAGTAGGTCAAGGCTGACCGAACCACTCTAAATCTCTGGTTTGCGTTTATTTTCGAGCACTTTATCATTACTGCAAACCTCCCTCATTACTACTGCTCTCTGCGCTTTCACGAACAAGTTCTAAGTGCTGTTCTTCCGAATCTGCATTCAGACGTAAACTCGTATTTTCATACATTACAGTTTACGTTTACGTTTGATTCTGCAGAACTGTTTTCCGTGCTTTTACGAACGAGCTTCTTTGCAGTTTACACTTACACTTTAATCCTATTGATAACTGCAATCTGTCCTCTACGATTTTACGAACGAGTTTCAGCATTTAGACGTAAATCTGCATCTAGACGTAAAACTGCGTTTAGACGTAAATCTGCGTTTAGACGTAAAACTGCGTTTAGACGTAAATCTGCGTTTAGATGTAAATCTGCGTTTAGACGTAAATCTGCATTTAGACGTAAATCTGAGTTTAGACGCAAAACTGCGCTTAGACGCAAAACTGCGCTTAGACGCAAAACTGCGCTTAAACGCAATCTGCGCTTAGACGCAAACTGCACTTAGATACAAACTGAGAATTTGCTTTTGCATCATAATAGTTTTTGAACGAACGCAGCTTTTGGTTTTTAAATTATTATAAAATTTCCGCTGCACTAATTCACCCCCCCCTCTTAGTGCTCTCGATCCTAACAATATCAACATGTAAAGCTGTGAAGTAAGATTTTGATATCATTACATGATGCACACATTTCTTATATTTTAGCAAGTGTTGCATGGCATCTTTTCATATATCTCTTGATGATGCAAGCATGGCATAATCATAGCATCAGTATTTATAGCATCAAATCAATTCATATATTTCTCCCCTTTTGTCATCAACAAAAAGCATGGTAGATGTGATACCAGGAGAACAATATAAGCAAGTTATCAAGCATATAAAGGAAGGCATGATAAGTATAATGCTTTGAATACTTCTTCTCGTTGTATGTTATAATTCTTTGTGCATGAAGGAGGAAAGTCATTTTATCAAATCCATTTCGAAAGAATATTTTTCATAAGAGTGTGTTTGATTTTTGTCATTCCAGCTGTTAAGCGAGTCCGAAAATGAGATGAATTCTTTCATGCATTTGGACAAGATTATGCTACAAAAATCAAAACATTTCAACACATGGCAATCAAGTGATTTGATCATTCAATAAAGTCCGAAAAGTAATTTTAACCAGTTTAAGTATTCGGACACATCAACATTCCTAATTCTCTTCTTATAAAATCAAATTGTTCTTCACTTAGAGGTTTTGTAAAAATATCGGCTAGTTGATGTTTAGTATCAATGAACTCTATAATTACATCATGATTAGTAACATGATCTCGTATAAAATGATGTCTAATATCAATATGTTTTGTTCTTGAGTGTTGTATAGGGTTCTTTGTTAAGCATATTGCACTTGTGTTATCACATTTAATGGGAATATTTTTAAGATGAACTTTATAATCTTCTAAGGTATTTTTCATCCATACAACTTGTGTACAACATGCACTTGCTGCAATATATTCAGCTTCGGTTGCTGATAGTGCAACCGAGTTTTGTTTCTTAGATGACCAGGAAACAAGGGCATGTCCTAAGAATTGACATGTTCCTGATGTGCTTTTTCTATCTAATCTACAGCCAGCAAAGTCCGCATCAACATAAGCAATTAACTCAAGATTCTCTGATTTTGGGTACCATAATCCTAGATTTGTGGTACCATTAAGATATCTGAGTATTCTTTTAACTGCTTTGAGATGAGATATCTTAGGGTTTGATTGAAATCTAGCACAAAGTCCTACACTGAACATGATGTCTGGTCTAGTTGCAGTGAGGTAAAGTCAACTTCCTATCATACCCCTATAAGTTTTTTGATCGAAGCTTTCTCCACTTTCATCAATTTCTAACTTAGTGGAGGTGCTCATAGGAGTGTTAATAGCTTTTGAGTTATTCATATTAAACTTCTTTAGTAAATTCATAGCATATTTAGTTTGACTAATAAAGATGCCATTGCTTAGTTGTTTGATTTGTAAACCTAAGAAGAATGTTAACTCTCCCATTAAACTCATTTTGAATTCAAGACTCATAGTTTTAGCAAAAGATTCACAAAGAGATTCATTCGTAGAACCAAAGATAATATCATCAACATAAATTTGAACAATGAGAAAATTATTTTCAAAGTTCTTGATGAATAATGTAGTATCAACCTTGCCTTTTATGAAATTATTTTCAATAAGAAAAGAACTAAGTCTCTCATACCAAGCCCTTGGAGCTTGTTTTAAACCATAGAGAGCTTTAGTTAATCTAAACACATAATTAGGGAGACCATTATTTTCAAATCCAGGAGGTTGTTCAACATAGACTTCTTCGGAAATAAAGCCATTTAGAAAAGCGCTTTTAACATCCATTTAAAACAACTTAAATTTATTACTACTAGCGTAGGCAAGGAGCATCCTTATGGCTTCTAATCGAGCCACAAGAACGAAGGTTTCTTCGTAATCGATACCTTCTTCTTGGTTGAAACTTTTGGCCACTAATATAGCCTTGTTTCTAACCACGATACCATTTTCATCTTGCTTGTTTCTAAAGACCCATTTAGTACCAATAACTAAATGGTCATTTGGGCTAGGAACAAGCGTCCACACCTCGTTTCTCTCAAATTGATTCAATTCATCTTATTGTGATAATCCATAAATCATCTTTCATGGCTTCATCAACACATTTGGGTTCAATTTGGGAGAGAAAAGCGGCGTTGGCACAAAAAAATTTAAGAGAAGATCGTGTTTGAACCCCCTTTGATGTGTCTCTTAAGATTAGCTCCTTAGGATGAGCATCTACATACTTCCAATCCTTGGGTAAGGAAATCTGGGAAGTTGATGCATCCAAGTTGCTAGTTGGAGACGGGGTTTCATTTAAATTCAAAGAATCAAAATTAACATCATCATCAAGATCATTTTTCCTAATTTCAGAAATCTTATTGAAAACAACATGAATGGATTCTTCAATAATTAAAGTTCTTTTATTGAAGATACGAAAAGCTTTAGAAACCGAAGAATAACCAAGAAAGATTCTTTCATCGGATTTAGCATCAAATTTTCCTAAGTTATCCTTTTCATTCAAGATAAAACACTTACACCCAAAGACTTTAAAATATGAAACATTGGGTTTTTTGTTATTCCATAACTCATAAGGAGTTTTGGTGAGTAAGGGTCTTACTAGAACTCTATTCAAAATATAGCATGCAGTGTTTACGGCTTCGGCCCAAAAGTATTTGGGTAGGCTATGTTCATTCAACATGGTTCTTGCCATTTCTTGTAAATTTTGATTTTTTTCTTTCTACTACCACCCCATTTTGTTGAGGATTTCTTGGAGTAGAGAAATTATGGTTGTATCCATTGAGTTCACAGAATTCTTGGAAATCATGGTTTTGAAATTCTCCACCATGATCACTTCTAATTGACGAAATCATAGAACACTTCTCATTTTGAACAAGATTACAAAACTTGGTAAAATATCTAAAGCATTCATTTTTCTGTTTTAAGAAGTAGGTCCATGTATATCTGCTATAGTCATCAATAATGACAAAGGCGTATTTGCTACCTCCTAGACTCGATGTAGAGATTGGTCCGAACAAGTCCATATGGATCAATTGTATGGGCCTAGAGGTGCTTATTTGATTCTTAGTTTTGAAACTACCCTTAATTTGTTTACCTAATTGGCAAGCATCACATACATTATCTTTGATGAACTTGATATGCGGAATTCCTCTTACAAGTTCTTTGGATGATATTTGAGTGATTAGTTTCATGCTAGCATGACCTAATCTTCTATGCCGTAGCCAAGCATCCTCATTCAAAATCGAAAAACACATTTCATTACACAAATCATTGATGTCAATAGTGTATACGTTATTTTGTTTTAAAGCAATCATAGACATGTTTTTATGTGGTTTTTCAATGATGCAAGCATTTGATTCGAATTTGATAGTGTATCCTTTATCACATAATTGACTAATGCTCAAGAGGTTATGTTTTAAACCATCAACTAACAAAACATCTTCAATAAAGAAGTTGGATTTGTTACCTATGGTTCCTTTGCCAATGATTTTACCCTTGTTGTTGTCTCCGAAGGTGACATTGCCTTCGTCTATGCTAGTGAGCTTAGAGAATTGAGATGGATCTCCGGTCATATGCCTTGAGCATCCACTATCAAGGTACCATCTCTTGATCCTAGCTTGCGATGGTGTGGGTTTCTACAAGAAAGGATGATTTTTAGGTACCCATTTGCTTTTGGGTGCCTCAAAGATAGATCTACATTGTCTATCATGTTGCATAAAATTTATCATGGTTCCTTTAGGAACCCAAATCAATTTGTTTGGACTAATTTTCTTGAATGGACAATAGTGCGTATTGTGTCCATGTTTGCAACAAAAGTTGCATTTGGTTTGGTGTTGAACATGTAAGATGGGGCCTTTTATGAAGGTGGTTGGATTTTGGTGGGAACTTCTCACAAATCCAATTCCACTCCTTTTTGGAATGTGACCCTTGTTTGCAAGGATCATGTTTAATGACTTGCTACCAACCTCGAATTTCTTCAAGGTGTCTTTAAGTAGCAAGTTTTCTTTTTGAAGAGTTTTTAGATCATGGCATTTGATGCATGGATCTAAACTATCATGATATTCAGTTTTTAACTTATCAAAATCACAAGTAAGACTATCGTGCTCCTTTTTTAGCAATTTATATTTTCTATTGATAATCTTGCATTCATCAAATAAGTCATGGAAGACATTTAATAATTCATCGAAAGATAAATCTGCATCTAATAAATTTGTTACCTCCTCTCCGATGGCCATTAAGGCATAATGAGCAACTTGCTCGGTGTTGGACTCCTCTTCTTCGGACGCGCTCGAATCATCCCATGTTGCTTTGAGCGCCTTCTTCTTTGTTGTTCTCTTTTTGGCTTGGGGACAATCACTCTTGTAGTGTCCCGGCTTTTTGCACTCATAGCAAATAACTTGGTCCTTCTTGGGTTCAATTTTATTTTTAGTGTCATTCTTAATCTTGTTTCTTTTAATGAATTTTTTAAATTTTCTTGTTAGAAGTGTCAAGTCATCGTCATAGTCCTCATCACTTGAGTTTTCTTTCAAGTGGTCTTCCAAAGTTCTAAGTGCCATATCCTTTCTGTTCTTTGGAAGGATGTCTTCTTGCTCTTCGTTAGCTTTGCAAGTCATCTCGTAGGTTATTAATGACCCAATTAGTTCTTCAAGAGGGAAGTTGTTTAGATCTTTCGCCTCTTGAATAGCAGTGACTTTAGGATCCCAACTCTTAGGAAGGGATCTTAGAATCTTATTTACGAGCTCAAAATCCGAAAAACTTTTTCCGAGTCCTTTTAGACCGTTGACGACATCCGTGAAACGGGTAAACATGTCGCCAATAGTCTCACTCGGTTTCATCCGGAAAAGTTCAAAAGAGTGTAACAAAAGATTGATTTTTGACTCTTTCACTCTACTTGTGCCTTCATGAGTCACTTCGAGTATGTGCCAAATATCAAATGCGGTTTCACAAATCAAAACACGATTAAACTTGTTTTTATCAAGTGCATAAAATAAGGCATTCATAGCCTTTGCATTAAGAGCGAAAGCCTTCTTCTCTAAATCATTCCAATCGATCATTGGAAGAGAAGACTTCGAAAAACCATTCTCGACAAGATTCCAAAGTTCAAAGTCCATAGAAATAAGAAAGATCCTCATTCGGGTCTTCCAATAGGTGTAGTCCGTCCCATTAAACATGGGTGGACGTGTAATAGAATGGCCCTCTTGGTTTTCGGCGTAAGCCATCTCTCTTGGGTTTTAATCCGTTTGAGAGTTAACCGAGCTCTGATACCAATTGTTAGGATCAAGAGCAGTAAGAGGGGGGGGGTAAATTAGTGCAGCGGAAATTTTTCAGCGATTAAAACGAAAGCTGCGTTCGTTCAATAAAAACGATTTCAATGTGAAAGTCGATTCTAAGATTACTTTAACTTGAGATTAAGTGAGATGATGTTAAAGTAGATCTACGAAGGCAGTTTGCAGTTAATGATGGAAAGCATAATACAAGCGCAAATCGAAATGTGACGTTCGTACGATAAAAGCTAATTTACGTCTAAACGCAGATTTAGAAAGTTCTGAACTTAGAAACTTATTCGTAAGATCGCAGAAGGCAGTAAACAATTATGATTGAAATCAAAACGTAAACGTAAACTGAAATATGATTATCGTACGAGAAAAAATGATTTACGTCTAAACGCAGATTCGGAAAGTTCTGAACTTAGAAACTCGTTCGTAAAATCGCAGAAGGCAGTAAGCTATTGAGAAGTTTGCAGTGAAGGTAAAATGCTCAAAGGAAATGCAAACCGAGATTTAGAGTGGTTCGGTCAATCTTGACCTACTCCACTTTTGGCTTCCTCCACCGACGAGGTCACCGATGTCAACTAGAGGCCTTCCTTCAATAGGCGAAGGCCAACCACCCTTTTACAGATTCACTCATTTTGACGGGCTTAGGAGACAACCCTTATAGAAGTTTTCTCTCCTCTCTTTATAACTCAAACTTTGAAGAACAGAAGGAGGAGAACTTTTGGTCTTTACAACAGTTTTGAGCTCTAAGAATCATAGAAGGATATCAAGATTTCGAGTATATGGTTCTGCCTTTCAGTGCTGAATGGGTGGGGTATTTATAGGCCCTAACCCAGTTCAATTTTGGAGCTCAAAACTGTCAATTCCCGGAATTCCGGGATCAGGCGGTTGCACCTCCTGACTGGGGCGGTTGCACCGCCTGGCAAAGCTCGAAGACTGAGCCTCTGGGCGGTGCCACCTCTATCAGGGGCGGTTGCACCTCTCTGCCAGAGCTCGAAGACCGAGCTTAGGCGGTTGCACCTCCTCACTGGGGCGGTTGCATCGCCTGGCAGAGCTCGAAACTTGAGCTCAAGCGGTGCCACCTCTTGTCATGAGAGGTTGCACCGCCTAGTCTCGCTCGGAGACTGAGCCCAAGCGGTTGCACCTCCTGGCTGGGGCGGTTGCACCGCCCAGTCTACTTGGGAGGCTTAGCCCAAGCGGTGCTACCTCCTGGCTTGGGCGGTTGCACCTCCCACAGCAACCAGGGTCCGAATGGGTTGATCCATTCGGCCCAATTTGGGTTTTTCAGGGGCCCAATTATCCCAAGATTAAGCTAATGGGATCACCTTCCATTTTCAACTTAATCATTAGTGCTAACTACGATAAATCCTACGACAATTTCTGCAGCTTGCTCTGGTGCGTCAATCGCTTCTTCCGGCAAGTTTCCGGCGAACTTCCGTCGATCATCCGATGAACCCTCGGTGATACTCCTGCGGACTTCCGGCAAACTCCTGGACTTGCGACGATCCACTTGGTAAGTTCCGATGAGCTTCTTTGGCAAGCTTCTGGACTTCTCGGATTTGTTCCCGCAGAACCTCCGACGACTGTCCGTACTTCCGTCGAGCTCTCGAACTCCCAACGTGATCATTGTCATGACTCCGACGTAACTCCTGCTGCATGTCTTACTTTCATCGTAGTTAATCCTGCACATTTATCTCAACACATAGATTAGACAACAAATGACAATTGACTTCATCATCAAAATCCGAGATTCAACACTCCCCGACACACAGTGCCTCCTCTACTCTATTTCCTCCTGCGAGAAACAGAGGTGCCGCAGCCACCTCCTCCCTCTTCTTCTTCTTCTCTTCTTTCTTCTTCTTCTTCTTCTTTTTCTTCTTCTCCTCAATGCCCCACACATCCTCTCCTCTGTTTCCCTCTGCTGCAACTACCTCTCTCTCCTCTCACTCTTCCCTCTCTTCTCCTCATTCTTCTCCCTCTTCTTCCTTGCTTCTCTACTTCTCCTCTTCTTCTCCCTGACACCCCATACATCCTCTCCTTTATTTCCTCCTGCGGGAAACAAAGGTGCTGCAGACGTAGCTGTAGCCACCTTTGTAACCATTCTCATTAAGATTCATAATTGATGATAATGAATTCCTTCATTTGTTATAGTTTAAATGTTTCAATTTTTATTCATTATAAATGAAACCGTTATTATTAAATGTAATATCATTAAAATCCTTAATTATGGTCCAAACGTTATAAATTTGAATTAATTCTTGAACGTTATGAGTTGGTGATAATAAATGTCCTCGATGGGAGAACATCTATATAAACGAGGATTTTGGTCTCTGGGCTAAACATCTCTTTGAAGTCAAAAGGATTTCCTACACCATCTAAAGCGAGAGTTCTAAGCTAAAAAGTGACAAAGTTCAAAAAGAAACCGTTGCTAAAATTATTAACAACAATGGTTGGAGGTACACTATTTTGGTTCCGCATTAGTTTGCTTGTGTTTTTATTATAATAATTTAGAAACAAATAGTTGGTATCAAAATATTTCTAACAACCTCCTTCTCTTTTCCCTCTTCCCTCTCCTCTCCTTCTTCTTCTTTTCTTCACTTCTTCTTTTCTTCTTCCCTTCTCCTCACTGCAGCCCTTGCCGTAACCACCTTCCTCTTTTCTTCTTCTTTCCTCTCTTCTCCCTCCTCTTCTTCTTCTCTTCTCCTCCTCTTCCTTTTCTCTTCTTCATCTTCTCTTCTTCTTCCCTCCTCCTCATCTTCGGATCCACTTGAGTCTTCCCAAGTAGCTTTAAACATTTTCTTTTTCTTTGGTAGCTTCTTCTTCACTTAGGGACATTCATTTTTGAAGTGGCCCAACTTCTTGCATTCATAGCAAATTATTTAGTCATTTTTTAGTTCACTTTTGTTCTTAGTGTCTTATTTTATTTTGTTTCTTTTTAAGAATTTTTTAAACCTTCTTGTAAGAAGTGCCAAAGTCATCATCATCATCATCGTCACTTGAGTTTTCTCTTACATGATCTTCTTTAGTTCTAAGTGTCAAGTCCTTTCTATTCTTTGGAAGGTTGTTCTTAAGTTCATCATGTACAATACATGTCATTTCATAGGTCCTCAAAGACCCAATAAGTTCTTCCAACGAAAAATTGTTCTAAGTCCTTTGCTTCTTGTATTGTCATTACTTTAGGATCCCAACTTTTTGGAAGGGATCTTAGTATTTTATTAACAAGTTCAAAATCAGAAAAACTTTTACCAAGTGCTTTTAGACCATTGATGACATCCATAAAACGGGTGTACATATCTCCAATAGTCTCACTTGGTTTTATACGAAATAACTCATAGCTATGAATCAAAAGATTAATTTTCAACTCTTTAACCTTACTTGTACCTTCATGTGTGAATTCGAGTGTATGCCAAATCTCATATATAGTTTCGAATATAGAAACCCGATTAAATTCATTTTTATTAAGAGAAAGTCTTCTTCTCCAAATCATTCCATTCGTGGTTTAGAATGTTAGGATCAAAAGTGGCAGTAAGAGGGGGGGGGGGATGAATTAGTACAGCGGAAAAATTAGAGAGTGGCAATTGACGAAAATCATTTCATTTTTTTTTAATTAGTAGAGAGGAGGGGATTGGATAGTTTGTAATGAAGTAAAGTTGAATGTAGTAAAGAGATTAAGCAGTAAGAAATGAACACACCAGAATTTATAGTGGTTTAGTCATTGTGACCTACATCCACTTTCGATTTCTCCTCCGTTGAGGTTATTGGTGTCCACTAATGGTCCTCCTTCAATAGCGAAGATCAACCACCTCTTTACAGTGCTTTTTCCTTTTCACGGGTTTAGGAGATAACCCTTACAAGCCTCACACCTGACTACAAAACTAAAGAGAGGGAGGAGGAGGACTCTTCTCGCTTTTACAACACTTTTAACACCCCAACACTTAGAGTTTTTTTCACACTTTGATTGCAGTTTGTTTTCCTTTCATGTAGAAAAGGGTGGTGTATTTATAGGCCTTAGTGGCTTCAAAATTAGAGAAAAAAAGTGTCTCATCCCAAATTTTTGGGGTAATAGCGGTACCATCGCTAGTACTGGGCAGTACCACCACCCGACACTCTGACATTGGGCAGTACCATCGCTTGACAGAGTCTCAGATACTGAGCTCTAGTGGTACCACTGCCTGACAAGTAATAACTGCCACTGGTACCATCGCCCAGACCACCAAGGAGACCATTCCCTAGGCGGTTCCACCGCCCTAGTCTGGCGGTGCCACCGCCAAACAAGGTCTAGCAACTTGGTTAGGCCTTGAATCTAGCACAAACCAGTCCAATTATAGGCCCAATTGGCCCTTAACAGGATTGATGGGATTACCTTCCAAACCTAACCCTAATTATATACTAACTATGATTTTAAGGCATACATTAAACAAAATAAGCCTAGTAAGTCTAGGTTTCTTCTAGCGAGGTTCCGACGATCTTCTAGCGGACTTTCGATGATCTCTCGGTAATCTTCCAATGGACTTCCGGTAAGCTCCTGGACTTTACAATGACCTTCTTGGTAAGTTCTGATGAGCTTCTTCTCGGTCAATTCTGGTAGTATTTCCGATGAACCTCTGGATTTTCAACGAACTCTTGAACTCCCAATGAAATCTTGATCTTGACTTCGACACTTTATTTTTCTTTATGCCTTGATCACTATCATAGTTAATCTTGCACACTTTTCTCAACATATAGATTTGATCAAATAATTTACCAATTGATTTCATCATCAAAATTCGAGATTCAACAATCTCCCCTGTTTTGATGATGACAATCAATTGATGACGGAGTTAACCTTAACTCTCCCTATCAATATGCCATACTTGAGAAAAGACACTCTTGAATTCAAGATCTCTGAATCCAAGCATCAAACCGATAAGTTATATGCATTAAACTTATCGATATACACAACATGATACCAATCATGATTTACCATCTCAAAATACGATATCACGTATTTATCACAATACAATTGATGTCAAGGCATGACATCCATTTTTAAGTCCAATAATGATAGACAATCACTATTTTCAAGTATGATATGAATTTCAAATATGAAATTTAGCAAGATGATAATTCATCAATCCGAGGCATGATATCAATTGTAAGTAGGAAGTTAACTCATGATACCTTATCATAATGATAGACAATTATCAATCATTCATGAAACATTTCAAGTATCTATGATACATATGATGCATATGAAATACTTTTGATATGTTTCAAGTATTTGCGATGTGTTGTGATGTATTTTATGATTCTAATCATATTTCAAGTATTTGAAAAACATTTAAGAATTTACGATAAGATACAATTTAGATATTATTTCAAACATTCATAATGCCAATTTATCATCAATTTGCCACATATCTCCCCCTTTGTCATCAACAAAAAGGAGAACATTCAAGAAGGCAAGTGTTTAAAAAGAACTATTCAAGTAAGTTCAACACCAATTTATCTAAGTTAGCAAAAATGAGAAGTTAAGTAAAAACATTGCATGATAACTACTTTTGGATAAGCTAACATTTTTACTTTGGATGCTCAAAAGCTTTTTGGTTCTTCTTGAGATGTGGAAGTTTCTTTTTTCCTTCGTCATAAGGAGAAGTGGAGGAAGGGTAAGGAAGGAATTCATCAAGAATCAAAATCATGAAAGGATTTGAACCAAGTCAATTGAAAATAAAGGATTTGAATCAAGCTTCTAGTTCAATAAGGAGAAGGGATTCATGAAAAGGATCAAGATATCTATATGAAATCAAATCTCCATTCTTGCAAGTGATCATCACATACTAAAAATTCATAAAATTCTTCTTTCATGAGAAGAGTAAGGAAGAATTCATGGGAAAGTAGCATCATATGAAAATATTCACAAAAAAACTTCATAAATCAAATATGTTTCTCATTAAAAACTCATAAGAGTGAAATCCGTAAGAGATGTATTTGTCAATGAATTCCATGAGTAAAGAGATTAAGTGTATCAAAAATCATTAAGTGATGGAGTAAGAGTATTAAATAAATTTGACACCAAGTAAATTGATAATTCGGATTTCATGAAAGCTTTAAAAAATCAAGAAAGTCCGGAAAAGATATACAACAAACTCATGCATTCAGATAGTTTAACATCCCTAACTTTCTTCTAATAAAATCAAATTGTTCTTCATTTAAAGGTTTTGTAAAGATATTGACTAATTGATGTTTCATATCAATAAACTCTAAAGATATGTCATGGTTATTAACATGATCTCTTATGAAATGATGCATAATGTCAATATGTTTAGTTCTAAAGTCTTGAATATGATTTTTTGTTAAACATATCGCACTTGTGTTATCACATTTTATGAGAATATTCTGAAGGTGAATCTTATAATCTTCTAATGTATTTATCATCCATACAACTTGTGAACAACATGCACCAGTTGCTATATACGCTGCTTCGATTGTAGACAATGCAACCGAGTTTTGTTTCTTGGAAGACCAAGAAACAAGTGCATGACCTAAGAATTGATATGTTCCCGATGTGCTTTTTCTATCTTCTCTACATCCAGCAAAATCCACATTAGCATAAGCAATTGATTCAAAGTTTTTGGATTTTGGATACCATAATCCTAGATCAAGGGTTCCTTTAAGATATCTAAGAATTCATTTTATTGTTTTAAGATGAGATAGCTTAGGATTAGATTAAAATCTAGCACAAAGTCCTATACTAAACATAATGTTCAGTCAAGTTTGTTGAATCTTGGATTTTGATGATTAAACTAATCGATAAGTGTTTATATTTTAATCTGTGTTTTGAGTGATAAAGGATGCTTCGATCAGGATGAGACAATTAAAGTAGGAAGAATCATGTTGTGCCAGGAGAAAACATGTCAGAAGATTGGATGTCAGGCTAAGGATATCGGAGTTGCGGAGTCAACTGGCCGATTGGGCAATAGGCCGCAAGAGAGGACAATGCGCCGAAGAATCGGACGAAGCATTGAGGGACCAATGACATGCCGGAAAACTTGATTAATGCTTAGTATTAATTATCTATATCGAAGTATGTTTTACATTTCCAGGAATAACTATGATAGCAAGGCATGAAGCAAAATGAAGTCCTGGAGTCAAGGACGCGATTACATTGGGAGTTCGAGAGTTCGTCGGAAGTCCGGACGTTCATCGAAAGTTCTATCGGAACTAGCCGAGAAGTCTCAGAGCATGCCAGAGAAGCTCATTGGAACTCACCAAGAAGTTCGTCATGAAGTCCAGGAGCTTGCTAGGAGTCCGCCGGAACATTGCCGAGAGATCGTCGGAAGTTCGTTGGAAGATTGCCGGAAGCTCGCCGAAAGAATAAACATATGGACTTGTTTAGCTTAGCAAATGTCATAGGATTTTATAGTTAGCACGTAATTGGGCTTGGATTTGGGCCAACCGAATTAGGGGCTAGGTAGGCCCATGTAAGGACTATGTTGGGTCCAATGAGAGGCCCAAACAATGCCCCAAAAAGTCTTACCATTGTGGCATAGTCTTCAAGACTATATCAGGCGATGGTACCACTAGTCTGAGCGGTTGTACCACCCCTGGTAGGGTGCTAGGCGGTGGTACCACCAATCTGGGTGGTGGTACCGCCCAGGGCAGTGTCAGCGTTAGATTGACATTGGGCAGTGGTACCGCCCGTGCCCGGGGAACCCGAGATGGGAAAGTTTTAGGCTCCAAGTTTGAATCAATATGAAGCCTATAAATACCCCTCTCATCCCTGGTTAAATCACACAAGCACAAAGAGTTTAAAAAAGAAAGGAACACTGCTAAAATCTTGTGTGATCTCCTCTCCCTCTTCTAAGTGTTAGACTAGTTTGAGAGAGGAGTAAGTGAGTGCTTGTAAGGGTTATCTCATAAACCCGATAAAAGGAGAAGAAGGGTATAAAAGGTGATTGGCCTTCGCCTATTGAAGGAAGGCCTCTAGTGGATGCCGGTGACCTCGTCGGAGGAGGAAGCTGAAAGTGGATGTCGGTCACGTTGACCGAACCACTCTAAAATTTGGTTTGCGTTTATGTCTTGAGCAATTTACTTTAACTGTAAACCTCTTCAATTGCTTACTGCCTTCAATTCATTTATGAACATATTTCAAAGTTATGTTTCCAAAATCAATTTTCCACGTCGAAATCAGCTTTTATTATACGAAGGTTTTTTGAAGACGTAGTTTTTACCACTGCACTAATTCACCCCCCTCTTTTAGTGCCGACTCTTGATCCTAACATAGTTGCAATGAGGTGTAGTAAACTACCTATTATACCACTATAAGTTTTCTGATCAAAGCTTTCTCCATTTTTGTCCATGTCTAACTTAGTGGAGGTACACATAAGAGTATTGATAGCTTTTGATCCATCCATATTAAACCGTTTTAGCAATTCTAATGCATATTTGGTTTGACTAAGAAAAATACTATCACTAAGTTGTTTGATTTGTAAGCCTAAAAAAAAAGTTAGTTCACCCATTAAACACATTTCAAACTCTTGGCTCATACACTTAGCAAATGATTCGCATAAGGATTCATTTGTAGAACCAAAAATAATATCATCAACATAAATTTAAACAACAAGAAAGTCATTTTCAAAATTTTTAATAAACAATGTTTTATCGACCTTGCCTTTAGAGAAATTATTTTGGATAAGAAAGGAGTTAAGTCTCTCAAACCAAGCCCTCGAGGCTTGTTTTAATCCATTTAGAGCTTTAGTTAACTTAAACACATGATTAGGAAAAAGAGAGTTCTCAAATCTGGGTGGTTGTTCAACATAAACTTCTTCAGAAATAAAGCCATTTAATAAAGCACTTTTAACATCCATTTGAAATAACTTAAAATTATTACTACTAGCATAGGCAAGAAGCATCCTTATGTCTTTTAATCTTGCTATAGGAACGAAGGTTTCTTCGTAATCGATACTTTCTTTATGGTTGAAACCCTTGACCACTATTCTAGCCTTGTTTCTAACCACGATACCAAATTCATCTTGCTTGTTTCTAAAGACCCATTTAGTACCAATAAATAAATGGTCACTAGGTCTTGGAATAAGCCTCCACACCTCATTTCTCTCAAATTGGTTCAACTCTTCTTGCATTGCAATAACCCATGAATCATTTTTTAAGGCTTCATCAATATATTTCGATTCAATTTGAGAAAGAAAAGCTACGTTTGCACAAAATTTTTTAAAGGAAGAACGAGGTTGAACACCCTTTGATGTGTCTCTTATGATTAGCTCCTTAGAATGAACATCTACATACTTCCATTCCTTGGGTAATGATGTTTCAGAAGAAGATATATCCAAATTACTAGTTGGAGGAGAGGGTTTATTTAAATTCAAAGCATCAAAATTAAGATTATCATCAAACTCATTTTTCATAAATTCAGAGACTTCATTAAAGACAACATGAATAGACTCTTATATGACCAAGGTTCTTTTATTAAAGATATGAAAGACTTTTGAAATAGAAGAATAACCAAGAAAAATGCCTTCATTGGATTTTGCATCAAACTTTCCTAAGGCATCTTTTTCATTCAAGATAAAACATTTACAATCGAAAACTTTAAAGTACGAAACATTGGGTTTTTTATCATTCCATAATTCATAAGGAGTTTTGGAAAGTAATAGTCTTACCAGAATCCAATTCATGACATAGCATGCCGTATTAATAGTTTCGGCTCAAAAATATTTGGGTAGGCTATGTTTGTTCAACATGATTCTTGCCATTTTTGTAAATTTCTATTATTTATTTCTACTATGCCATTTTGTTAAGGATTCCTTGGAGTAGAGAAATTATGGTTGTATCCATTAGATTCACAAAAATTTTGAAAATCACAGTTTTAAAATTTACCTCTGTGATCACTCCGAATTGATGAAATCATAAAGCCTCTTTCATTTTGAACAAGTTTAAAAAACTTAGAAAAATACCGAAAAGCAATCACTCTTGTGTGCCAAGAAGTATGTCCAAGTGTATCTACTATAATCATCTACAATTACAAAGTCATATTTGCTACCTCCTTGGCTTCTTATGTCAATTGGTCCAAACAAATCCATATGGATCAATTGCAATGGTCTAGAGGTGCTTATTTGATTCTTTGATTTGAAACTATATTTTATTTGTTTTCTTAGTTGACATACATCACACACATTATCTTTAACAAACTAAATGTTAGGAATACCTCTTATTAGTTCTTTAGATGAGACTTGAGAGATTAGTTTCATGCTAGTATGATCTAATCTCCTATGCGAAAGCCAAACATTATCATTCAAAATCGAAAAACACATTTCATTACAAAGATCATCAATGCCAATAGTGTATACATTATTTTATTTTAGGGCAATCATAGATTTGTTTTTGTGTGGTTGTTCAATAATGCAAGAATTGAATTCAAACCTAATGATATATCCTTTATTACATAATTAACTAATGCTCAAAAGATTATGCTTTAATCCATCAAACAACAACACATCTTTAATAAAAAAGTTGGATATGTTACCTATGGTTCCCTTGCCAATGATTTTACCCTTGTTGTTGTCTCCGAAGGTGACATATCCTTTGTCTAGGCTAGTGAACTTAGAAAATTTAAATGGATCTTCGGTCATATGCCTTGAGCATCCACTATCAAGGTACAATCTCTTGCTCCTAACTTATGATGATAAACATTTATACAAAAAAGAATGATTTTTAGGTAACCATTTGATCACGGGTACCTCAAAAATCGATCTACTCAACTTATCATTGTGTATAGAGTTCTTTATAGTTCCTATAGGAACCCAAATTAATTTGTGTTGACTATATCTCTTAAATGGACATTTATAAACAACATGTCCGAGTTTACAACAAAAGTTGCATTTGGTGGGGGGTGATACATGCAAGGTAGCCTTTAACAAAGGTGGTTAGATTTTGGTGAGAGCTATTCACAAATCCAATTTTGCCTTTTCTATGAATGTGACCCTTATTGGCAAGGATCATGTTCAAGGACTTGTTACCAACCTCAAATTTTTCTAAGATTTCTTTGAGTAGCAATTTTCCTTCTTGTACCTCTAAGTGTTCACACTTAGTGCATGGAGGCAAAGAAGTATTATTATGCTTAAAATTTTTAAAATCAATATTTAAAAAGGCATGCTCCTTTTTCAAAGAATTATACTTTTTACTCATTTTTGTACATTTATTAAACAATTCATGAAAAGCACTTAAAAGCTTATTGAAAGATAAATTTATTGCATCTCGAATTTTGATGATGAAACCAATTGATAGTGTTTGTGATCTAATATGCGTTTAAGTGACACAAGGCTAACGTCAATCAGAAAAGGTAAATTGATCAAAACAGGAGGAATCAGACGTTGGGCTGGAGCAAACATGTCAGAAGATTGGACGTTAGGCCGGAGGAATGGTCAACGTATCGGCATAAGGCTTCGGGTTGTGAATTCAGGTATCGGGCTAAGAAGATTGGACATTACACCAAGAAGATTAGACATTGCACCAAGAAGATTGGATGTTGCAAGAAGACAATATGCCGACTGGGCAATACACCAAAGGAGAGGACGATACGCCGAAGGATCGGACGAAGCGTCGGAAGAACCAATGACATGCCGGACAACATAAGATTTGCTTGTAATCAATTATGTCTAGATTGAGTTAGTTTAGAGTCTAATTGAGTCAGTTTAAAATATAATTAGACTAACTAGGCCCAAAATAATACTATTTTGGGCCAAGAGAAAGGCCCATTTAGTGACCCAAGTTTGGGTTGTGTTGGGCCAAGTGAAAGGCCTAAACAGTGACCAAATAGGTGAAACCATCATGGCACAATCTCTGAGACTGTGTCAAGCGGTGGTACCACCCAGACACACTCTCTAAGAGACTGTTAGGCAGTGGTACCACCATACTGGGCGGTGGTACCACCTAGTGTTAGGGTGTCAGGCGGTGGTACCTCCCAATGTTAGTGCTATAGGCGATGGTATCGCCCAACCCAGGTAATGTTACTGCTCGTACCCAAGAAACCTAGGATGAGACATTTTTAGGCTCTAAGTTTGAATCAACTTGAAGCCTATAAATACCTCTCTCATCCTATGTTAACAAAAATAAGAATTGAGAGTAAAAATGAAAGAAAACACTACTGTAATGTTGTGTGAACTCCTCTCAAAGATCTAAATGTTAGTATAGTTTGAGAGAGAAGTAAGTAGGGGTGTAAATGTTCTCTCCTAAGCCTACAAAAGGAGAATAGAGTTGTAAGAAGGAGGTTGATCATCTCCTATTACAGGAAGATCGTTAGTGGATGCTGGTAGCCTCGACGGAAGAGGAATCGGTGGAGTGGGTGTAAGTCACGATGACCGAACCATTATAACTCGGTTTGCATTTACTTCTTACAATTTATATTTACTGCAAACTACCCTTCTTTACTTGCTTTACATCCACTACACTCTTTCATATCCTTTCAAGTTAACATATTCTGAAATGGGTTTAATAGCAACGAGATTTTGAACTGACATAATTTTTACTACTGCACTAATTCATCCCCCCCTCTTAGTGCTAACTCGTTCCTAACAAAATTTGCATCTAGTGAACTACTTACCTAATCTCCGGTAGCCATTAGTGCATAGTTGATGATCTCCTTGTTGCTTTGTTCTTTGCCTTCAAAATTGCTCGAATCATCCCACGTTGCTTTAAGCGCCTTCTTCATCTTTGGTTGTCTCTTCTTCATTTGGGGACATTCGCTTTTGAAATGTCCCGGTTTCTTGCATTCATAGCATATAACTTATTCTTTCTTGGGTTCAATTTTATTTTTAGTGTCATTTTTAGATTTATTTCATTTTATGAATTTTTTGAACTTTCTTGTCAAGAGTGCCAAGTCATCAAATCTACGACCTTCGTGTTATCAGCACAATGCTCTAACAAACTGAGCTAATAGGTTAACCTATCAAAAAAAAAAAAAACTTATAAAAAAAAAAGAGTGCCAAGTCATCATATAGTCCTCATTACTTGAGTTTTCTTTCAAGTATTCTTCATGAGTTCTTAGTGTCATATTCTTCCTATTCTTTATAAGGTTGTTCTCAAGCTCTTCATGAGCATTGTAAGTCATTTCGTAGGTCATCAAAGACCTAATAAGTTCTTTGAACGGAAAGTTATTCAAGTCTTTGGCTTCTTGAATTGCCGTTACTTTAGGATATCAACTTTTTGTGAGGGATCTTAATATTTTGTTAAAAAGTTCAAAATTGGAAAACCTTTTACCTAGTCCTTTTAGACCATTGACGACATCTATAAACCGGGTATACTTGTCTCCAATGGTCTCACTTGGTTTCATTCGAAACAATTCATAAATATGGACTAAAAGATTAATTTTGGACTCCTTTGCTCTACTAGTGCCCTCGTGAGTGATTTTGAGTATATGCCAAATATTAAAAGTCGTTTCACAAATAGACACTCGATTGAATTCATTTTTATGTAAACCGCAAAACAAGGCATTCATCGCTTTGACATTTAAAGCGAAAGTCTTCTTCTCCAACCCATTCCAATCGTTTATTAGAAGAGAAGACATTTGAAAGTCGTTTTCTATAATATTCCATAACTCAAAATCCATATGAATTAGAAAAATCCTCATTCTAATTTTCTAATAGGTGTAATCCGTCCCATTAAACATGGGTGGACGTCTGATTGAGTGATCCTTTTGGTTACTGGCAAATGACATCTCTCTTGGTTTTCAAACCAAACCGAGAGTGACCTTGATCTGATACCAATTGTTAGGATCAAGAGTGACACTAAGAGGGGGTTGAATTAGTGCAGCGGAAAAATTAGAGAGTGGCAATTGACGAAAACCGTTTTGTTTTTCTTGAATGAATAGAGAGGAGGGGATTAGACAGTTTGTAATGAAGTAAAGTTGAATGCAGTAAAGAGACTAAGCTGTAAGGAATGAACACACTGAAATTTATAGTGGTTCAGTCGTTGTGACCTACATCCACTTCCGGTTCCTCCTTCGTTGAGGTTACCGGCATCCACTAATAGTCCTCCTTCAATACGCAAAGACCAACCACCTCTTTACAATGCTTTCACCATTTCACGGGTTTAGGAGATAACTCTTATAAATCTCACACCTCTTCTTGGATGATTACAAAGCTAAAGAGAGGGAGGAGGACTCTTCTCACTTTTACAACACTTTTAACACCCCAACACTTAGATTTTTTTTACACTTTGATTGCACTTTGTTACCCTTTAATGCAGAAATGGGTAGGGTATTTATAGGCCCCAATGGCTTCAAAATTGGAGCAAAAAAGTATAAAATCCTGGATTTTCAGGGTACTGGACAATACAACTGCCAGTATTGGGTGGTACCACCACTTGACACTCTAACACTAGGTGGTACCACCGCTTGACAGAGTCTCGGATACTGAGTTCTAGCAGTACCATCCCTTGATAGGGTGGTACTGTTGAATCTCATATTTTGATGATGAAATTAATTGTAAATTGTTTGATCTAATCTATATATTGAGAAAAGTGTGCAGGATTAACTAAGATATGTTGAATCTCGGATTTTGATGATGAAATCAATTGTAAATTGTTTGATCTAATCTATATGTTAAGAAAATTGTGCAGGATTAACTATGATAGTAATAAGACATAAAGCAAATATTGTGCCGGAGTCAAGATCGAGACTTCGTTGGGAGTTCGAGAGTTTGTTGGAAGTCCGAACGTTCGTCGGAAGTTCTGTCGAAACTAACCGAGAAGTCTAGGAGCTTACCAAAGAAGCTCATCGAAACCCACCAATAAGATCATCATAAAGTCTAGGAGCTCATCGAGAGTCCAATAGAACATTACCGAAAGATCATCAGAAGCTCACCGGAAGAACAATTGACGTACCGAAACAAGAATGCCTTGTTAAATGTCTTAGTTCTTATATTTGTTGGGAAATCTTGGGGTAGACATCAGATACACAGCGGAAGAACAAGAAAACAAAATCCCTGATTCCCAAAGAGATGTTCATCGTCGTGCAAAGATTGGTGCGCAAAATCCGCGAAACTAAAAAACTACGTATATAGTAGATTGTGTTACCTAAGGAGATCGTATATCCCTGTTTCCTTACAGATATTTAGGAGATGATGAAGGAGGTTAAGCATCCTCCTCTCTAGCAGTGATCCACACAGCAGGGCTGCGATGAAGCTCCTCAAAAATCAAAGCCTGCTCTGAGGTGGAGAGGGGAAGGAGAATAGGAGAGGCAAGCAAAGGCTCTAGCCTATGAGGCTTTGAATCCCTCCTATTTATAGAGGTCCCCTGTCAAACCCTAATGGATCCTCCCCTAGTGGGTATTGGATCTGCATCCAATAACCCAAGCCTTTTAGATTAGTGGATCTCTATCCAATAATCTCTCATGGGCTCTTATTGGATCTCGTCCATGGGATCCAATAATTCAGGGACTTATTGGATATCCAATAAGACAAGGGCTCTATCGAATATCTCATATCCAAACCTCTACTCATCGCAATGCCTACCATATGTGTGTGACCCTCTAGGCCCAATATCGAGCTGGCCGTGAGTCATACCTGTTAGAACTTCTTCTAACTTAGTGAATTATTATCTTTGTAATAATTCACTCGACTCATCAACTACAGACGTACTAGGTTACTACGCCGTAGTCCCCAAACGATACAGGGGAATTTAATCCATTGGTTCTGTTTGTCCTCAATTACCGTGTCCCCATAGTCCCTCATCCATCTAATATCCCAAAGACCATATATCGAGCATGGTGCTGTCAGACCCATATGGTTTCTACTCGAGTCTCGCTTTAATCAGATTATCCCGGAGAACTATTTTTTTCTCAACCCGAATGACCCTGGTCAGGGATTTGTCTGAGCAAGAACACATGGGATATTCCTCTCATGACGCCGAGAGTGGATGATCCTCTATCGACACTCAATAGCCCTCGTAAGGTCGACTACTACTCCCAATGACTAGCTGTACTAGATCTAGGACAACCAAACCTATAAATCTGGTATCAAAGAGTAGAGCACTCATACAGGATATCCTTGGTGTCCAAGTCTAAGAATTAGATATACCACTAGGACTACGGAATCGTTGTTTGACAATAAGGCATCATCAACCATCCAGCATTCCGTAAGCGGATCAATCAGTAAACTTATTCTCCAATGAGCACCTGTACTGTATCTCTAGTGTCCCTACACGAGCAGCTATAAGACCAGCTGCATCCATCATATGGACGGGTATATAGCACACCAGTTTGTCATGTTATCACGATGTCCCTCTCGAGTAACCTATGACCGGGATTATTTAGGATATGTGTTTAAAGGTGAATCGATCTCATTTTCGTGATCTCATCACGATCTGATTCCCATTACACAAATCCAAGGACATCATAATATATATGTGCATATATGCAATAGTTATAAAGTGATATATGCCAAAATATAATAAGCAAAAAGATTCTGTATCAAGTCACACGTGTCATCACTCACGTGATTGGCTTGCTGGGCACCTATGACTAGCAATATTTAGAACTTAAATTAAGTTAGGATTGAGAGATAATCTCACTAACTTAGTTAGGGGTCAAATGGGCCCTTAACAGGGCTGAATTGAGCTTTATTGAATAGCCCATTCAGCACTTGAAACCACGGTCGACGGTGGCACCGCTTGCGACTCGGACTCCTATGTGTTCTGGGTGATGGTACCACTGGTAGTTAATGCTACCAGCGGTGGTACCACCCCTATCAGGTGGTGGTACTGCCAGAGCTTGGTCTCCGAGCTCTATCAAGCGGTCATACCACTTAGACAAGGCTGTGGTACCACCTAGTGTCATAGTGACAGGAGGTGGTACCGCCCCTGTCAAGTGGTGGTACCGCCTGAGCTCGGTGTTCGAGTTCTATCAAGCAGTAGTACTGCCCAATGTTAGTGTGACAAGCGATGGTACTGCTCAGTAATTGCGGTGGTACTGCTAGTACACCGAAAAATCGGGATGAGACTTTTTAGCTCCAATTTTAAAGCCATTGTGGCCAATAAATACCCCACCCTTTTTTGCATGAAAGGGCATGAAAGTGTTAACATAATCTTGAATTCTTGGGGTGTTAAAGTGTTATAAAGGTGAGAAGAGTCCTCCCCTCCATCTCCTAGCTTTGTAACCATCCAAGAAAGAGGAGTGAGGCTTGTAAGGGTTATCTCCTAAACCCAATAAAAGGAGAAAGAGCTATAGAAGGTGGTTGGTCTTCGCCTATTGAAGGAAGACCATTAGTGGATGCCGGTGACCTCGACGGAGGAGGAATCAGAAGTGGATATAGGTCACAATGACCAAACCACTCTAAATTCTGGTTTGCATTTCTATTTGAGTAGTTTACATTACTACAATCTTCCTTAACTTTCTCTTTACACTATGACGAACGCCTTCAAATTTAATATCTTTCTGAAACGGATTTAATCGAAATGAATATTTTTTGAAATCATCATTTTTTCCGCTACACTAATTCACCCCCCCTTTTAGTGCTGCTCTTGATCCTAACACGATAGCGATAAGACATAAAGCAAATGTTGTGCTAGAGTCAAGATCAAGACTTCGTTGGGAGTTCGAGAGTTCGTCAAAAGTTCAAACATTCGTCGGAAGTTCTGTCGGAACTGACCGAGAAGTCCAGGAGCTTTCCAAACAAGTTCATCGGAACTCGCCAAGAAGATCATTATAAAGTCCAAGAGCTTGTCGAGAGTCTATCGGAACATTGCCAAGCGATCGTTAGAAGTTCGCCGGAAGATCGTCGGAAGCTCGCCGGAAGAACAATTGATGTATCGGAATAAGAATGCTTTGTTAAATGTCTTAATTATTATAGTTAGAACTTAAGTTGAGTTTGAATTGGGAGATAAGCCCACTAACTTAGTTAGGTGTCAATTGGGCTCTTAATAGAGCTGAATTGGGCCAGATTCAATAGCCCATTCAACACTTGAATCCATGACTGGTGGTGGCACCGCTTAGTGACCCAGTCTCCTAGGTGGTTTGGGCGGTGGTACCGCCGACAGTTAATGCTGCTAGTGGTGGTACTGCCCCTGTCAGGCGGTGGTACCACCAGAGTTTGGTCTACGAGCTCTGTTAGGCAGTGGTACCACCCAGTATCAGACTGTAGATGATAGTACCGCCCAATAATGGCGGTGGTATCGCTAGTACCCCGAAATCCTGGGATGTGACACTTTTTTGCTCTAATTCTGAAGCCATTGGGATTTATAAATACCCCACCCTTTTCTGCATGAAAGGGCATGAAAGTGTTAACTTAATCTTGAATTCTTAGGGTGTTAAAGTATTGTAAAAGTGAAAGAAGTCCTCCCCTCCCTCTCTTAGCTTTGTAAACATCCAAAAAAGAGGAGTGAGGCATGTAAGGGTTATCTCCTAAACTCGGTGAAAGGAGAAAGAGCTGTAAAAGGTCGTTGGTCTTTGCCTATTGAAGGAAGGCCATTAGTGGATGCCGGTGACCTCAACGAAGGAGGAATTCGAAGTGGATGTAGGTCACAACAACCGAACAACTCTAACTTCTATTTTGCATTTCTATTATAGTCATTTACTTACTTTGCAATTGCTTCAATTTCTCGTTACGTGGCTTTCACTACTCTACGAGCAAACAAGCCTTTAAGTCATTTTCCAAGATTGCTTTAAACGAATGAAAAATATTCAAAACCAATGATTTTTCCACTACACTAATTCACACCCCCCTCTTAGTGCCACTCTTGATCCTAACGATTGGTATCAGAGCGAGGTCACTCTCATTCAGTTTGAAACCCAAGAGAGATGACATTTGCCGGTAATCAAAAGGGTCATTCAATCACACATCAACCAATGTTCAATGGGACGGAATACATATATTGAAAGACTAGAATGAGAAATTTTCTAATTTAAATAGATTTTGAATTATGGAATCTTATAGAAAATGGCTTTCAAAAGTCTTATCTTCCAATGAGTGATTAGAATGAGTTGGAGAAGAAGACTTTCACTTTAAATGCTAAGGTTATGAATGCCTTGTTCTATGCTTTAAATAAAAACGAGTTCAATTAAGTGTCTATTTATGAAACGTCTTTTGATATTTGGCACAATCTCAAAATAACTCACGAAGGAACTAGTAGAGTAAAAGAGTCAAAGATAAATCTTTTAGTTCATACTTATGAATTGTTTCAGATGAAGTCAAACGAGACTATTGTCGACATGTACACCCGTTTTATAGATGTCGTCAATAGTCTAAAAGTTCTTGACAAATATTTTTCAAAATTTGAACTTGTTAATAAAATCTTGAGATCCCTTCCAAAGATTTGAGACCCTGAAGTAACAGCCATTCAAGAGGCCAAGGATTTAAATAACTTTCCTCTCGAAGAACTAATCGGGTCACAAATGACCTATGAGATGATTTGCAATGCTTATGAAGTGCTTGAGAATAACCTTCTAAAGAACAAGAAGGATATGACACCAAGAACTCAAGAAGACTTCTTGAAAGAAAATTCAAGTGATGAGGACTATGATGATGACTTGACACTCTTGACATGAAAATTTAAAAAAATTATTAAAAATAAATAAATTTAAAAAGGACTGTAAAAATAAAATTGAACCAAAGAAAAAATAAATTATATGCTATAAATGCAAGAAGCTGAGATATTTTAAAAGTGAATGTCCCCAAGTAAAGAAGAGGAGCCAATCATCACCAAGCAAGTTGCTCACTATACACTAATGGCTATCGGAGATGAGGTAAGTAATTCATTAGATGTAAATTTATCTTTTAATGAACTACTAAGAGCTTTTCATAATTTATTTGATGAATGCAAATTAGTTAATAAAAAATATAAATTGTTGAAAAAGGAGCATGCCTCTCTTGTTAGTGATTTTGATAGATTAAAAATTGAGCATGATGATAGTTTAGCTCCTTGCACAAAATGCAATGAATTTGAAACGCTTAAAAGGAAAACTTTATACTTAAAGAAACCTTAGAAAAGTTTGAGGTTGGTAGTAAGTCCTTGAACATGATCCTTGCTAATAAGGGTCAAGTTCATAGAAGTGGCGGAATCGGATTTGTGAATAGCTCTCACCAAAATCCAACCAACTTTGTCAAAGGCCCTACCTTGCATATATCACCCCACACGAAATGTAACTTTTGTCGCAAACTTAGACATGTTATCTATAATGTCTGCTTTGTTGAATCTCGGATTTTGATGATAAAATCAATTGATGGGTTAATTGATCTAATCTATATTATTGAGTTAAGTGTGCAGGATTAACTACGATAACCAGAAAACACAAAGCAAGAATACCGGAGACAAGTTCGATGGACATTTAAGAGACCGAAATATCATCGGAGATGCTGCCGGAACCAACCGAGAAGAAATCGGGAACCTGTTGGAATTTTCGGAAGTTCACCGAAGAGATCGTCGGAGGTTCACGGAGATCACCAAGAAGGCTCTGCTACTCGTTAAAGTCATCACAAGATCGGGAGCTTGCTGGGAGTCCGTCAGAAGAAGTTCGTCGGAAAGCTCGCCGGAACAAGACTCGACGTTCGCGGTTGAAAACTTGCTTAGGATGTTTTCTTGTTATGTAGTTCACATGTAATTAGGATTAGGATTAAAAGATAATCCTATATCCTGATTAGGGGCCAACTGGGCCCAAAATTAAACTTGGTTTGAGCTAAATTTAAAGCCCAACCAATGAACCGGAGAGTCTGGCGGTGGCACCACCCAGCACCCGAGAGCTGGGCGGTGGCACCACTTGAATGGGCGGCGGCACCGCTAGTCCACTGTCAGTGTCAAACACTGACAGGCGGTGGCACCGCCAGCATCGGAAACCGAAGAGAATTCAAAATTTTGAGCCCAAATTTGAATCCTCTTGAGGCCTATAAATACCCCTCAAATCTCAGCTGAGATTACAACTTTTTGAGAAGCAATTGATTGAGAGAAAGGTCTTAGAAAAGTCTTAGCTAGTGTTCACCTCCTTCTTACTTACTGAAAATCTGTAAGAGAGTGAACCGCTTGTAAAAAGTTGTAAGAGGGGTATTTACCCTTCCCCTTCAAGAGATTTGCTAGTGGAAGGTGGGAGCCTCATCGAAGAGGGGCCTCGCAAGTGGATGTAGGTCATTTGACTGAACCACTTTAAAATCGGCGTAATCTCTGGTTTCCATTTCGTTACTACTATTTTCATTACTGCAAACCTTCTTACTTGCTTTATTTCCTCATTACCTTTGCTGCACAACTTTGTGAATACGCCTTCAAATTAAGCACTACCGAATTTGATTTTTTATCGTACGAAAGATTTGTCAAAACCGAAGTTTTAATCCGCTGCACTAATTCACCCCCTCCTCTTAGTGCCGCTCCGATCCTAAGAATTGGTATCAGAGCTAGGCTCACTCTCATATTTGGTTTGATACCCAAGAGAGATGGCTTACTCCGGCATACATGAGGGTCATTCCATCACACGTCCACCCATGTTTAATGGGTCAGATTACACTTATTGGAAGACTCGTATGAGGATCTTACTCATTTCCATGGATTTCGAGCTTTGGACTATTGTTGAAAACGGATTTCAAAAATCTTGTCTTCCGATGAGCGAATGGAATGAATCGGAGAATAAGGTTTTTGCTTTAAACGCAAAGGCTATGAATGCCTTGTTTTGTGCACTAGACAAAAATGAATTTAATCGTGTTTCAATTTGTGATTCGGCTTTTGATATTTGGAGAACTCTTGAGGTCACTCATGAAGGCACTAGCTGAGTGAAAGAGTCCAAAATCAACATCCTTGTGCACTCTTACGAACTTTTCCGAATGAAACCAAATGAGTCCATCGGAGACATGTACACCCGGTTCACGGATGTCATCAATGGACTCAAAGCTCTTGGTAAAGATTTTACTAACTTTGAACTAGTAACTAAAATCTTAAGATCCCTCCCTAAAAGTTGGGATCCAAAAGTTACGGCCATTCAAGAGGCCAAAGAACTTAAAACATTCCCTCTTGAAGAACTCATTGGGTCTCTAATGACCTACGAAATAACATGCCAAGCTCATGACGAGCTCGAGAACCCCCTTCCAAAGAACAAGAAGGATATGGTACTCACATCACAAGAAGACCACTTGAAAGGAACATTAAGTGATAAGGACAGTGACAATGACATTGCACTTTTGACTCAAAAATTTAAAAAATATTTAAGAAAGAATAAATTTAAAAATAATATAAAAAATAAATTCGAACACAAGAAGGACCAAGTAATTTGCTATGAGTGAAAAAAACCGGGACACTACAAGAATGATTGTCCTCAAGCTAAAAAGATAACATCAAAGAAGAAGGCGCTCAAGGCAACGTGGGATGATTCAAGCGCGTCCGAAGAAGAGGTGTCCAACACCGAGCAAGTTGCTCATTACGCCCTAATGGCCATCGGAGAAGAGGTAACGGATTTAATTGATGCAGATTTACCTTATCATGAATTATTAAATGCTTTCCATGAGTTATTTGATGAATGTAATACAATTAGTAGAAAATACAAATTGCTAAAAAAGGAGCATGATAGTCTCACTTGTGATATCGATAAATTAAAAATTGAATATCATGATAGTTTAGCTCCATGTATAAAATGCCATGATCTAGAATCTCTCCAAAAGGAGAACTTGCTACTTAAGGACACCTTGAAGAAATTCGAGGTTGGTAGCAAATCTTTGAACATGATCCTTACAAATAAGGGTCACGTTCCTAAAAGAAGTGGAATCAGATTTATGAGAAGTCCTCACCAAAATCCAACCACCTTCATTAAAGGCCCCACTTACATGTTCGGCACCAAAGCAATTGCAACTTTTGTTGCAAATATAGACATAAAACTTATAAATGTCCATTCAAGAAAAGTAGTCCGAACAAACTAATTTGGGTTCCTAAAGGAACCATGATCAATTCTATGCAATATGATGAACAAGTTAAATCAGTTTTTAAGGCACCCAAAAGAAAATGGGTACCTAAAAATAATCCATTCTTGTAGAAACATACACCATCACAAGCTAGGAGCAAGAGATGGTATCTAGATTGTGGATGCTCAAAACATATGACTGGAGATCCATCTCATTTCTCTATGCTCACTAGCAAAGAAGAAGGGTACGTCACTTTTGGAGACAACAACCAAGGCAAAATCATTGGCAAGGGAACCATAGGTAACAAATTAAAATTTTCTATTGATGATGTCTTACTAGTTGATGGATTGAAACATAATCTCTTGAGTGTTAGTCAATTATTCGATAAAGGTTATATCGTTAGATTTGAATCAAATGTGTGTATTATTGAAAAACCAAATCATAACATAACTATGATTGCATTAAAACAAAATAATGTCTACACCATCAACCTTGATGAACTAAGTAATGAAATGTGCTTCTCCGCTTTAAATGATGATGCTTGGCTTTGGCATAGGAGACTAGGCCATGCAAGTAAGAAACTAATATCTAAGATCTCATCTAGAGAATTAGTGTGAGAAATTCCAAATATAAAGTTTATAAAGGACAAAGTATGCGATGCATGTCAATTAGGTAAACAAATAAAAACCAGTTTTAAACCAAAAACTCAAATTAGCACCACTAGACCATTGCAATTGATTCATTTGGACTTATTTGGACTAATTGACACGAAAAGTCTAGGAGGAAGCAAATATGCGTTTGTAATTGTGGATGACTATACTAGATATAGTTGGACCTATTTCTTAGCTCACAAAAGTGATTGTTTCAAGTGTTTCTCTAAATTTTGTAAACTCACTCAAAATGAAAAAGATTTCATGATTTCATCAATTTAGAGTGATCACGGTGGCGAATTTCAAAACCGTGACTTTCAAAATTTTTGTGAAGTTAATGGATATAATCACAACTTCTCCACTCCGAGGAATCCCCAACAAAATAGTGTAGTTGAAAGAAAAAATAGAAACCTACAAGAAATGGCAAGAACGATGTTAAATGAACATAGTCTACCCAAGTATTTTTGGGCCGAAGCTATAAATACGACTTGTTATATCATGAATAGGGTCCTAATAAGACCATCCCTATCAAAAACTCCCTATGAATTATGGAAAAATAAAAAACCAAATATTTCCTATTTTAAAGTTTTCGGTTGTAAATGCTTTATTTTGAATGAAAGGAATGGTTTAGGAAAATTTGATGCTAAATCCGATGAAGGCATCTTTCTTGGTTACTCTTCCGTTTCTAAGGCTTTTCGGGTTTTTAACAAAAGAACCTTAGTAATAGAAGAGTCTATTCATGTAGTTTTTAATGAAATTTCTAATTTAAAGAAATATGATTTTGATGATGATCTTGGTTTTGATAATTTGAATTTAAATAAACCCCCTCCTCAAAATAGCAACTTGGATGCACCTTCTTCCGAAATTTCCTTACCCAAGGAATGGAAGTATATAGATGCTCATCCAAAGGAGCTAATTATAGGAGATACATCAAAAGGGGTTCAAACTCGTTCCTCTTTCAATAATTTTTGTGCTAACACCGCCTTCCTTTCTCAAATCGAACCTAAATGCATTGACGAGGCCATAAAAGATGATTTTTGGGTTATTGCAATGCAAGAGGAATTGAATCAATTTGAGAGGAATAAGGTATCGAAGCTTGTTCCTAGACCTAGTGACCATTTAGTCATTGGTACTAAATGGGTCTTTAGAAACAAGCAAGACGAAAATGGTATCGTGGTTAGAAACAAGGCTAGATTAGTGGCCAAAGGTTTCAACCAAGAAGAAGGTATCGATTACGAGAAACCTTCGCTCCCATGGCTTGATTAGAAGCCATAAGGATGCTCCTTGCCTATGCTAGTAGTAATAATTTTAAACTGTTTCAAATGGATGTCAAAAGTGCTTTCTTGAATGGTTTTATTTCCGAAGAAGTATATGTCGAACAACCTCTTGGATTTGAAAATTCTCTTCTTCCTAATCATGTATTCAAATTGACTAAGGCTCTCTATGGCTTGAAACAAGCTCCTAGAGCTTGGTATGTAAGGCTTAGTTCCTTTCTTATTTTAAATAATTTTACCAAAGGCAAGGTTGATACTACATTGTTTATTAAATATTTTGAAAATAATTTTCTTATTATGTAAATTTATGTTGACGATATTATTTTTGGCTCCTCAGATGAATCACTGTGTGAATTATTTGCCAATTGTATGAGTCATGAATTTGAAATGAGTTTAATGGGTGAATTAACTTTCTTTTTAGGATTACAAATCAAACAACTTAGTGATGGCATATTTCTTAACCAATCTAAAAATACTTTAGAATTGTTAAAACGATTTAACATGGATAATTCAAAAGCAATAAGCACCCCTATGAGTACTTCGACTAAGTTAGATATGGATGAAAATAGTGAAAATTTTGATAAAAAAACATATAGGGGAATGATAGGTAGTCTACTCTACCTCACTACGACTAGACCGGATATTATGTTTAGTGTAGAACTTTGCGCTAGGTTTCAATCTAATCCTAAATTATCTCATCTTAAGAGTGTTAAAAGATTATTTAGGTATCTTAAAGGAACTCCAAATTTTGTATTGTGGTATCCAAAATCTGAAAATTTCGATTTAATAGCTTATGCAGATGCCGATTTTGGCGGATGCAGGATAGATAGAAAAAATACATCCGAAACATGCCAATTTTTAGGACATGCACTTGTTTCTTGGACTTCCAAGAAACAAAATTCAGTTGCACTATCTACGGCGGAAGCCGAATACATTGCTGCAAGTGCATGCTGTGCACAAGTTGTTTGGATGAAAAATACATTAGAAGACTATGGAATTCACGTCAAAAATGTTCCCATAAAATGTGATAATACTAGTGCCATATGCCTCACCAAAAATCCAATTCAGCACTCTAGAACTAAGCACATCGATGTTAGGCATCATTTCATACGTGATCATGTCCTTAACAATAATGTTGTTCTAGAATTCATTGACACAAAGCATCAATTAGCAGATATATTTACAAAAGCTTTGAATGAAGACCAATTTGAATTCATTAGAAGGGAATTAGGTATGTTAAATTGTCCCTAAGAATAAACTTGTTTGAATGGATTTTCCGTAAAGTTTTTCATCCTCTCTCCGTTCCTCGGTGAATTTGATCCTTCTCTTTCGATTCTAAATGAAACATTAAATTACCTTATTCTATCTTGAGTCAAACACCGCTCCCATCTGATCAAGCATGATTTTATGACATTTTGTGAATCTTGAAATTGATTTTGATGGCTTGATTATGAGTTTCAAGTTGACGATTTGAATTTGAATGAGTTTGTATTCGATTTATGATCTTGACTTATTGGAGTTACTACTTGAAATTTTTTTTAATCACAATCTCTTCTTTGTACATCTATAATTTTTGTTATTTATAGAAAGAAGAGATTTAATAAAATGGATGAATGCTGAATTTTCCTTTAAGATGAACTCTATGTAGATATTTTAGCACACTTAATTTTGAATGATGAATTTTTGTATGATCAATGCTGAATTCCTGATGTTATTATGTGCTTCAAGTCTCATTCCCTTTTTGTTGATGACAAAGGGGGAGAAGTGATGACTAAGTGATGACTTATACCATTTCGATAGCATGACTTAATGAAAATGTCTTATGCGCATCGATAACATGACTAATATGAATTACAAAAGCTTGTGTGATATGAATGTCTTATATGCCTTGCAAAATCTTTGAGAATATCGCAAGACTGATTGATCATATTGAAAGCATGCCTTACATTTATATCATTCGACTTGAAAATGATTTTCATTGAAGTTTGGTATTTACTATTGCTTAATGAGAATAACGATAAGTTCTACGATTAGAACTTATCGGTTTATGCTTGAATTCAATGGACGAAATTCAAGTGTTTTCATCTTCTCATAATATGGCATATAGATAGGGGGAGTTATGTTTAACTCCGTCATCAATTGATTGTCATCATCAAAAAGGGGGAGATTATTGAATCTCGGATTTTGATGATAAAATCAATTGATGGGTTAATTGATCTAATCTATATTATTGAATTAAGTGTGCAGGATTAACTACGATAACAAGAAAACACAAAGCAAGAATACCGGAGTCAAGTTCGAGGGACGTTTAAGAGACTGAAGAATCGTCGGAGATGCTGCCGGAACCAACCGAGAAGAAATCGAGAACTTGTCGAAATTTTCGGAAGTTTACCGAAGAGATCGTCGGAGGTTCACGGAGATCACCGAGAAGGCTCGGCTACTCATTAAAGTCATCACAAGATCGGGAGCTTGCTGGGAGTCCGTCGAAAGAAGTTCGTCGGAAAGCTCGTCGGAACAAGACTCGACGTTTGCAGTTAAAAACTTGCTTAGGATGTTTTCTTGTTATGTAGTTCACATGTAATTAGGATTAGGATTAAGAGATAATCCTATATCCTGGTTAGGGGCCAACTGGGCCCAAAATTAGACTTGGTTTGAGCTAAATTTAAAGCCCAACCAATGAACCGGAGAGTCTGGCGGTGGCACCGCGAGACTGGGCGGTTGCACCGCCCAACACCCGAGAGCTAGGTGGTGGCACCGCCCAGCACCTGAGAGCCAGGCGGTGGCACCGCTCAGCACCCGAGAGTTGGGTGGTGGCACCGCCAATCCATTGTCAGTGTCAGACACTGATAGGCGGTGGCACCGCCAACATCGAAAACCAATGAGAATTCAAATTTTGGAGCCCAAATTTGAATCCTCTTGAGGCCTATAAATACCCCTCAAATCTCAGCTGAGATTATAACTTTTTGATAAGCAATTGATTGAGAGAAAGGTCTTATAAAAGTCTTAGCTAGTCTTGTTTTCAATTTGCAAGTGTTCACCTCCTTCTTACTTGCTGAAAATCTGTAAGAGAGTGAACCGCTTGTAAAAAGTTGTAAGAAGGGTATTTACCCTTCCCCTTTAAGAGATTTGCTAGTGGAAGGTGGGAGCCTCATCGAAGAGGGGCCTCGCAAGTGGATGTAGGTCATTTGACCGAACCACTTTAAAATCGGTGTAATCTCTGGTTTGCATTCATTCCTGCTATTTTCATTACTGCAAACCTTCTTACTTGCTTTATTTCCTCATTACCTTTGCTACACAACTTTGTGAATACGCCTTCAAGTTAAGCACTTCCGAGTTCGTTTTTTTATCGTACGAAAGATTTGTCAAAACCGAAGTTTTAATCCGCTGCACTAATTCATCCCCCCTCTTAGTGCCACTCCGATCCTAACACGCTTAAGAGATATAGTCCGCACAAATTGATTTGGATTCTTAAAGGAACCATAAAGAACTCCATGCAAAATGCAAAGTTAAGTCAATCGATTTTTAAGGCACCCAAGGTCAAATAAGTGCCTAAAAATCACCCATTTTTGTAGAAATGTTTATCATCATAAGCTAGGAGCAAGTGATGGTCCATTATAGTGGATTCTCAAGGCACATAACTAGAGATCCATCTCAATTCTCTAAGCTCATTAGCCTAGACGAAGGATATGTCATCTTTGAAGACACCAACAAGGATAAAATCATTGGTAAATGAACCATAGGTAACAAATCCAACTTTTTGATTGAAGATGTATTGTTGGTTGATGGCTTAAAGTATAATATTTTGAGCATTAGTCAATTATGTGATAAAAGATACATCAATAGATTTGAATCCAATGCTTGCATTATTGAAAAATCACACAAAAATACATCTATGATTGCCCTAAAACAAAATAATGTATACACTATTGACATCAATGATCTTTGTAATGAAATGTATTTTTTGGTTTTGAATGATGATACTTGGCTTTGGCATTGGAGATTAGGTCATGCTAGCATGAAACTAATCTTTCAAATCTCATCTAAAGAACTTGTAAGAGGTATTCATAATATTAAGTTTATTAAAGATAATATACTTGATGCATGTTAATTAGGAAAACAAATAAAATGTAGTATCAAACCAAATAATCAAATAAGCACCTCTAGACCATTGTAATTGATCCATATGGATTTATTTGAACCAATTGATGTATCAAGCCTAGGAGGTAGCAAATACGCCTTTGTCATTGTAGTTGATTATAGTAGATATACTTGGACATACTTCTTGGCACACAAAAGTGATTGCTTTAGGTATTTTTTTAAGTTTTGCAAACTTGTTCAAAATGAAAAAGGCTTTATGATTTCATCAATTCGGAGTGATCACAATGGCAAATTTCAAAACCATGATTTCTAATTTTTTTATGAATCAAATGGATACAACCATAATTTCTCTACTCCGAGAAAACCTCAATAAAATGGAGTAGTAGAAAGAAAAAATAAAAATTTACAAGAAATGGCAAGAACCATGTTAAATGAACATAGTCTATCCAAATATTTTTAGGATGAAGCCATTAATATGGTATGCTATATCATGAATAGGGTTCTAGTAAGACCATTACTTTCCAAAACTCATTATGAATTGTGGAACAATAAAAAACCCAATATTTCATATTTTAAAGTTTTCGGTTGTAAATGTTTTTATCTTAAATGAAAAAGATCCCTTAGGAAAGTTTGATGCAAAATCCGATCAATGGATTTTTCTTATATATTCTTCTAGTTCTAAAGCCTTTCGTATTTTTAACAAATGAACTTTGGTTATAGAAGAATCTATTCATGCTGTCTTTAATAAAGTTTCCGAATTTAAGAAAAATGAGTTTGATAATGATCTTAATTTTGATGTTTTGAATTTAAATAAACCTTCTCCTTCAACTAGCAACTTGGATGCATCTTCTTCCGAAACATCCTTACCTAAGGAATGGAAGTATATAGATGCTCATCCTAAGGAGCTAATCATAGGAGACACATCAAAAGGGGTTCAAACTCATTCTTCTCTTAAAAATTTTATGCCAACGTTGCTTTTCTTTGATAAATTGAATCGAAATGCATTGACGAGGCCTTGAAATATGATTTATGGGTTATCACAATGCAAGAACAGTTGAATCAATTTGAGAGAAATAAGGTGTGGAAGCTTGTTTCGAGGCCAAATGATCATTTAGTTAATGGTACTAAAAGGGTCTTTAGAAACAAGCAAGATAAATTTGGTATCGTGGTTAGAAACAAGGATAGATTAGTGGCCAAGGGTTTCAACTAAGAATAATGTATCAATTATGAAGAAACCTTTGCTCTTGTGGCACGATTAAAAGCCATAAGGATGCTCCTTGCCTATGCTAGTAGTAATAATTTTAAGTTATTTCAAATGGATGTCAAAAGTACTTTTCTTAATGGCTTTATTTCCAAAGAAGTTTATGTTGAACAACCTCCTAGATTTGAGAATGATAATCTTCCTAATCATGTGTTTAAATTGATTAAAGCTCTCAATGGATTGAAACAAACCCCAAGGGCTTGGTATGAGAGACTTAGCTCATTTATTATACAAAATAATTTCTCTAAAGGAAAGGTCGATACTACATTATTTATTAAAAATTTTGAGAATAATTTTCTTATTGTTCAAATTTATGTTGATGATATTATTTTTGGTTCCACGAATGAATCTTTTGCGAATCATTTGCCAAAAGTATGTGCCAAGAATTTTAAATGAGTTTAATGGGTGAATTAACCTTCTTTTTAGGCTTACAAATTAAACAACTTAGTTATGGTATTTTCCTTAATCAAACAAAATATGCATTAGACTTGCTAAAACGGTTTAAAATGGAGAGTTCAAAGGCTATCAATACACCAATGAGTACCTCCACTAAGTTAGACATTGACGAAAGTGGAGAAAGCTTTGATCAAAAAGCTTATAGGGGTATGATAGGTAGTTTACTATACCTCACCACAACTAGACCGAATATCATGTTTAGTGTAGGACTTTGTACTAGGTTTCAATCTAATCCTAAGCTATCTCATCTTAAAGCAGTTAAAAGAATTCTTAGATATCTTAAAGGAATCACTAATCTAGGATTATGGTATCCAAAATTTGAAAACTTTAAATTATTTGCTTATGCTGATGTGAATTTTGCTAGATGTAGATTAGATAGAAAAAGCACATTCGGAATATGTCAACTCTTAGGTCATGCACTTATCTCTTGGTCTTCCAAGAAACAAAACTCGGTTGCACTATCTACAACCGAAGCCGAATACATAGTGGCTAGTGCATATTGTGCATAAGTCATATAGTTGAAAAATACATTAGAAGATTACAAAATTTATCTTCAGAACATTCCCATAAAATGTGATAACACAAGTGCAATATGTTCAACGAAAAATCCTATTCAACACTCTAGAACTAAACATATTGACATTAGGCATCACTTTATACGAGATCATGTTAATAATCATGATATAATCTTAGAATTCATTGATACAAAACATCAATTAGCCGATATCTTTACAGAACCTTTAAACGAAGAATAATTTGATTTCATTAGAAGGGAGTTAGGGATGTTGAATTGTCCGAATGCATGAGTTTGTTGTATTTCTTTTCTGAACTATCTTTCTCTTAATGTATGTTGTGAATGGAGCTTTCATGAATTTATTTTGTTTTCATCAACCTTGATATCAAGTTTATTTCATATCCTTGCTCCATCACTTAATGATTTTTGAAACACTTAGTCCCTTCACTCATGGAATTCATTGACAAATGCATCTCTCATGGATTTCACTCTTGTGAATTTTTAACGGATTTAAGTTATAAAGTTATATTCATGAATTCTTTTTTTTCATATGATGCTCCTCTCCCATGAATTTTTCCTTATTCTTCTCATGAAAGATAAATTTTAGTGTCTGATGATTACTTGCAAGAATAGTGATTTGATTTCAAATGATATTTTGATTCAAATCATTTCACAAATTCGGTTCTTAATGGATTCCCTCTTTACCTTCCTTCCTCTTCTTCATGCAAAGTTTTGATGATAAGGGGAAGAATATATCTTCTTAATGTTGATAACTTTTGATGTTGATAACTTTTGATGTTGAGAACTTTCTATGTTGTTGTGATTGCTTTAATTTTGATAAATTTTGATGTTAAGAACTTTTGAATGTTACCATGCAATGATGCAATATCGATTGGATAAATTAGTGTGAAACTTGCTTGAATTTTTACCGAACTTGCATTGTTGAATTGTTCTCCTATTTGTTGATGACAAAGGGGGAGAAAAAATGATACCAAAAATGTGGCAAATTGATGACCAATTGGCATTGGCATTGTAAATATATGTAATATATCTTATTGTAAATGCTTGTATGATTATCATAAATATTTGAAATACGATTGGTATCGTCAAATACAAATACTTGAAAAATATCAAATGTTTGCTTGAAATGTTATACTATAATGTGGCATGATTACTTATAAATGTTTCATTCCTAGTATCATGCTTGATTTCATATCAAAATGATAAATGTCTATCATTATGATGAAATATCGAAATTACAATGCTTTATTTCGTATTGGAATCATGCCTCGAATTTGATGAATCATCATTTTTTGAAATTTAAATCTTGGAAAGTTTCATATTTTAAATTTCTATCATAGGTAAAAATGATGATTGTTTATCATCATTTGATGTTGAACTTGAAAATGGATGTCATGCCTTAGACATCATTTTTATTGATAAATACGAGTATCGTATTTTGAAATTGATAAATCATGATATGTATCATGATGTGCATATTGATAAGTTTAAAATGACTATAACTTATTAGTTTGATACTTGAATTCAAAGGCCTTGAATTCAAAAATGTCTTTTCCTCAAGTATGACATATAGATAGGGGGAGTTAAGGTTAACTCCGTTGTAATTGATTGTCATCCTCAGAAAGGGGGAGATTATTGAATCTTAGATTTTGATGATAAAATCAATTGTAAATTGTTTGATCTAATCTATATGTTGAGAAAAGTGTGTAGGATTAACTACGATAGCGGTAAGATATAAAGCAAATGTTGTGCCAAAGTTAAGATCGAGAATTGGTTGGGAGTTCGAGAGTTCATCGGAAGTTCGGACATTCGTCGGAAGTCCTATCGAAACTAATCAAGAAGTCTAGGAGCTTGCCAAAGAAGCTTGTCGGAACTCACTAAGAAGATTGTCGTAAAGTCTAAGAGCTTGCTAGGATTCCGCCAGAACATTGCCAAGAGATCGTCGGAAGTTCGCCGAAAGATCGCCGGAAGCTTGCCGGTAGAACAATTGATGTACCGGAACAATAATGCTTTGTTAAATGTCTTAATTATTGTAGTTAGAACTTAAGTTGAGTTAGGATTAGGAGGTAATCCCACTAACTTAGTTAGGGGTCAACTGGGCTCTTAACAGGGCTAAATTGGACCAGATTCAACAGCCCATTCAGCACATGAAACCATGGCCGATGGTGGCATCGCCTAGTGACCCAGTCTCCTAGGTGGTTTAGGCAGTGGTACCGCACAAACTGGGGGGTGGTACCATCGGTAGTTAATGTTTCCAGCGGTGGTATCGCCCTTGTCAGGTGGTGGTACCACTAGAGCTCGGTCTTCGAGCTCTATCAAGTGGTGGTATCGCCCAAACTGGGCGATGGTACCACCCAGTGTCAGACTTCAGGGGGTAGTACTACCCGATAATGGCGGTGGTACCACTAGTACCCTGAAATCCGAAAATTTGATACTTTTTGGCTCCAATTCAAAAGCTATTGTGGCCTATAAATACCCCACCCTTTTCTGCATGAAAGGGCACGAAAGTGTTAATATAATCTTGAATTCTTGGGGTGTTAAAGTGTTGTAAAAGTGAGAAAAGTCCTCCCCTCCCTCTTTTAGCTTTGTAAACATCCAAGAAAGAGGAGTGAGGCTTGTAAGGGTTATCTCCTAAACTCGGTGAAAGGAAAAAGTGCTGTAAAAGGTGGTTGGTCTTCGCCTATTGAAGGAAGACCAATAATGGGCACTGGTGACCTCAACGGAGGAGGAATCCGAAGTGAATATAGGTCACAATGACCGAATCACTCTAAATTCTAGTTTTCATTTCTATTATAGTCATTTACTTACTTTGCAATTGCTTCACTTTCTCCTTACGTGGCTTTCAGTACTCTACGAGCAAACACGCCGTTAAGTCATTTTCCGAGATTACTTTTAACGAACAAAAAAATTCAAAACCAATGATTTTTCCACTGCACTAATTCATCCCCCCCTCTTAGTACCACTATTGATCTTAACAGGTACCACCGCTTGGCAAGTAATAATTGTCGACAGTACTACTATGTTAGGACTCTAGCTAGGAGAGTCCTAATTGAGAGGGGCATTCATGTAAAATCTACCTAAGCCGACCCCTATTAAAGAGGTGAAGAGGTCGGTTAGGGTTTGGAGGTTATTTCTTAAAGAAGAATTAGGAGTTATAAAGGAATAGGAGTCTTAATTGAGTAGGAGTCTTATTAGGAGTTAGGGTTTAGAAACCCTATAAATAGCCATGTATTCATCCTCTTTTTATAAGCAATAGATGAATCTTTTCTGCAACCTTTGAGCAGCAACTTGGAGGGAGGAACCCCTATAGAGTTCCAAGGAGGCGATACCCTAAAGATATCAACCCTAAGTTTAGAATCTACAAAGGTTCTAATACCTAGTATCATAACAGTGTTCTTGGCATCTTGTTGCCCTTTCACAGCCATCCATCTGCCCTCCACAACCGCCCAAAGCAATTCCCACAATTGCTTAAAAGATTGTCACCAAATTCTGCCATCATCTCCACCACCGCAGATCATCAATTGATCCCCCTATGAATTACAATAGGTTCCGGTTTCCTACCTTACTACTACTGTAATTTAGTTATCCTTATTCAAAAATTCAAAATAAAAATAGTTCCTATATTGCTGTAAAAACTTTTCGTCGCAAAGTTTTCATCTCTATGACAAAAGATATATTGCAGAATTCCAACCGCATAGCACAGTCTATTTGATCTTCCTACTACATTTTTTCTATCCAAATCTCTACGAAATTTTTATGACAACTTTAACAATTCCTAATAGCAGATTTATGTTTGGTTTTATCAAAGAAATTCTCAATATAAACTATTGATATTTTACGTCTAAACTGCTATACTTGAAAATCTACACTGTAAAATTCGAACCATAGAGCACAGTTTGTTTGATCTTGCTACTACATTTTTTTCTATCCAAATCTCTATAATTTTTTTATGATAGCTTTGAAACTTCCTAACAATGGATTTCCCTTTAGTTTTATCGAAAAATTCTCAATATAAACCACTGATCTTTTACGTCCAATCTGCTACACTTGAAAATCTGTGCTGTAGAAAATTTCAGCCGCATATGTTGTCTTAACCCATCTATTTGCAATCTTTTTTGAATGAAATTTCTTATACACATTATAGATCATCTTGGCTTCCATCTAAGATTGATCTATTGAGGAATTCATCTCTAAAATTGATTTTGTGTTGCTGCAAGTTTTCATCGCAAACTGCTGAAATTTTTCGACTAGAATTCTACTATCGCAACTTTCACCAATTTCCTTGCTGTTATACTGCCAAAATTTTCTTGATTAAATTAGACATCCTTGCTGTCATATAAACTGAGATTTTGCTGTCAATTCCCTCCTTAAATTTCTCAAGTTCTTGGTGGAAATTTCATCGAGAAACCATTGTTTCTTCGATGACAATTCTGCTCTTACAAGACAACACATACCTACAGCAACCTCCATTGATTTCTATCAAACCTTTGTTGCCATCTACCACCGATCTAAACCTTTCATCCACAGCCCTAAAACTCCACCAAACCACATCCTCAAACTGCACCCAAACCAGCCACAAAACAAGCCTAAACTGTAACCTACATCCACCAATCCATCAACCCTTTCGACCATCACTTTTCTCAACTTATACATGCCTTTAACTCGACAACAAAAGAGAGGTCTTAATATCACAGATTTAGAGGCATATACTATGGCATCTAAGGAGGCAATCAATGCTAAATTCGAAGCCTTCAAGGCATGAATGGAAGATAAGATTTGGACTCTCTTTACCGAACTCAGTTTGGGCCGACCACCAAGCCCGAAGAAATTACATCAAGGGGAGAGCTCTAACCAATCACACCAAGCTCAAAGAGATGACTTCCAAGAGAGGGGAGGTTCTATGATCGATCACAACTATCCACGCATGAGGGTGGACTTCCCTAGATGGGAAGAAGGAGACCTGATTGGGTGGATCTCACGCGCGGAGCGATATTTTCGGTACCACAAAACCGCGGATGCATCTATGGTGAAAATTGCAGCTATACATCTTGAAGGGGATGCCATATAGTGATTTAACTAATTTGAATACACTCATGGAGTCCTCTCTTGGTGATAATTCAAAGAAGGAATGCTGATCCGCTTTGGACCAACCGATTACGAAAACATTGACAGACAACTAGTAAAGATCAAACAAACCTCCACCATTCAAGAGTACCAAACCAGGTTTGAAAGGTTATCTAATCAAACTTGTGATTAGTCTCAAATATAGCTATTGGAGACCTTCATTGAGGGCTTGATGCCGGAGATCTGGGGGGATGTTAAAGCACAACAACCATACACGCTTATGGCAGCCATCTCTTTCGCACGACATCAAGAGGAGCGATTGAACCATGAAGCTCGGAGGACTAGGGTCGCTCCTTGACCAGCAATACCGAAGCCCTCAACTCCCCTATTGTCTACTAAGTACTTGCACTAAAAAGGTTGATAAGAGAAGAGCTTCGGGAGCGATATGCGAAGGGGTTATGTTGGCACTATAATGAGCTGTGGAGCTGTGAGCATTGTTGTAGTAAATGGAGACTTCTTATGATTGAACTAGTAAAAGAAGAGGTCATTGAACATCTAGAAGAGAGCCTTGAACATAAAAAAGAAGATGCAGAAGAAGAGCCACAATCGACTGACGTTACGGTACATGCACTAGCTGGCTACTCAAACCCGCAAACGATGAAAGTTGGAAGCCTTCTCAAACAACAATCGATTATTGTTCTCATTGACATGGGCAGCACTAATAACTTCCTAAATAGTAAGGTTGCAGCTCGGATGACACTCCACATCGAAGGTTGCAGCAAGTCCGATGTAATGTTGCCGACGGTAGAACCCTAAAGTGCGACCAAAGATGCCCGCGAGCGAAACTATTGCTATAGGACCAAGAGATAATTACATATTTCTTCCTCCTCCCTCTTGATGATCATGAGGCCATGCTCCGAATTAAATGGTTGATGGCATTAGATGATGTTTCTTGAAATTTTATAAAACTAATTATAAAATTTTATAGTAAGGAGAAATAGGTGATACTGCACGGGAAACGTGGGGGCGACGTAACAACGATTTATACATAACAAATGGAGAAGGTTTTGCATAAAGCATGCAGTGACTTTTTGGTACAACATGAGCAGCAAATTAAGGGAGAGCCAACAGAATTTGAAGATCCAAATCTACTTCCTTTGCTTGTTAAAATTTCAGATATATTTGATGAACCATGCAACTTACCTCTTACCCGTCGGCATTATCATCGTATAATGATTCTTCCAGGAAAATCACCAACAAATACTCAACCATATTAGTATCCACATCTCCAAAAGGATGAAATAGAAAGAATTGTAAAAGAGATGCTCGAAACAGGAGTTATTCGGCCAAGTTGCAGCCCCTACTCTTCACTGGTGCTTCTCGTACGAAAGAAGGACAGAACATAGCGATTGTGTGTTGATTACCGAGCTCTCAATGGCATAACTGTCAAGGAAAAATACCCTATTCCAATAGTAGATGAAATGCCAGATAAAAGGGAGCAAAAATCTTGACAAAGCTGGACCTTTGATTCGGGTATCATCAAATACGAGTGTGCGAAAAAGACATACTGAAAACCACCTTTTGAACACACAACAACCACTACAAATTTTTGCTTTCTTCAACAGAAGGTAGAATATCTTAGGCATATCATATCAGAGGAAGGTGTGGCAGTGGACCCCTTTAAAATTGGAGCAATGCAAAATGGGCCGACCCCGACGAACATAAAATTGCTACATGGCTTTCTGGGTTTAACAGGCTACTACCGCAAGTTCGTGAAAAACTATGGAAAGATCAGTGCACTGCTTACTTCCTTACTGAAAAAAGATGTATTCCAATGGTTGGACAGAGCCTCCACTGCCTTTGACAAACTTAAGGCAGCCATGACGACGACGCCGGTGCTAGCACTACCAGATTTCAACTGACCCTTCATTATTGAGGCCGACGCATCTGGAGTCGGAATTGGAGTCATTCTCATATAAGATGGTCGACCACTTACATACACTAGCAAGGTATTATCTCCTTCCCATCAAAATATGTCAACATATGATAAAGAGATGCTCACCATTGTGCACGCAGCAACGAGGTAGAGACCCTACTTGATCGGTCGATGATTTCAAATTAAAACTGACCATAGAAGCCTCAAGTACTTTTTGGAGCAAAAGATATCATCCCCTAAGCAGCAAAAATGGGTAACAAAGCTTCTTAGATTTGATTATGAAATAACTTACAAAAAGGGGAAAGAGAATGTTGTTGCAGATGCGCTTTCGCGGCTACCCGTGCAAGCTAAATTTTCGACCGTTTCACTTCTGACCAGTGACTTCCTTGAGGATATTAAGATGGAATGGCATGAAGATTGCAGACCAATAAGATCATAAAAAAATTAGAGGAAGCACCAAACCCCGTGGCTCATTACAGTTGGGACTCAAAAGAATTGCGCTATAAGGGACGTATTGTGCTTGTGCCAAATTCTACTTGCATCATCAAGAGCAGATTTTGGACAAAGTTATTCCAGATGCAGGATACTAAATTAAAAAGGAGTATAACATATTACCCACAAATCGACGGTTAGAGGGAAGTGGTGAACATGTTCTTTGAGATAGCCCAAAGCCATCCACCAAATATAACTACCCAAGGAGAACTCCCGACCCAGTCGAGTGCCATTATTGATCGATGGATCATGACTCGACGACGATGACCCCCTACTAAAGTGCTAATATAGTGGCCGAACTTACCAGCAGAAGGTGTCATTTAGGAGAACTATGATGACTTAAAGATCAAATTCCCAGAATTCATAGATAATTAGCCTCGAGGACAAGGCTGATTTGAAGAGGGCGAGTCTGTTAGGACTCTAGCTAGGAGAGTCCTAATTGAGTGGGGCATTCATGTAAAATTTACCTAAGCCAATCCATATTAAAGAGGTGAAGACATCAGCTAGGGTTTGGAGGTTATTTCTTAAAGAAGAATTAGGAGTTGTAAAGGAATATGAGTCTTGAGTAGGAGTCCTATTAGGAGTCTTAATTGAGTATGAGTCTTGAGTAGGAGTCCTATTAGGAGTTAGGGTTTAGAAACCCTATAAATAGCCATGTATTTATCCTCTTTTGATAAGCAATAGATGAATCTTTTCTGCAGCCTTTGAGTAGTAACTTGGAGGGAGGCACCCTTATAGAGTTCCAAAGAGGCCGATCTCCTAAAGAGATCAACCCCAAGTTTAGAATATGCAAGGGTTCTAACAAACTACCCAAACCACATGGGAGATCATTCCCTGGGCAGTTCCACCGCCCCAGTCTGGCGGTGCCATCGCCAGACAGGGTCCAACAACTTGGTTGGGCCTTGAATCCAGCCCAAACCAGTCCAATTACGGGTCCAGTTGGCCCTTAATAGGGTTAATGGGATTACCTCCTAAACCTAAACCTAATTATGTGCTAACTATGATTTTTAAGGCATACACTAAATAAAACAAGCCCAATAAGTCCATGTTTCTTCTAGCATGCTTCTGACAATCTTATGGTGGACTTCCGAAGATCTCTCGACAATCTTCTAATAGACTTCTAGCAAGCTCCTGGACTTCACGATGATCTTCTTAACGAGTTCCGATAAGCATCTTCTCGGTCAATTCTGACAGCATTTCCGATGAACCTCCAGACTTCCGACAAACTCTCGAACTCCCAACGAAATCTCGATCTTGACTCTAACACTTCATTTTTCTTTATGCCTTGATCGCTATCATAGTTAATCCTATTGAATCTCAAATTTTGATGATGAACCCAATTAATAAGTATTTATGATTTGATTTATGTTTTGAGTGATGCAGGATGCTTTGATCAGGATAAGACAATTAAAACAGGAAGAATCATGTTGGCCCGAAGGAAAACATGTCAGAAGATTTGACGTCTAGCCAGAGGATCGTATGACATATCGACAGAATGCTTCGGACCATGGATTCGGGCATCGAGCCAAGAAGAGGATATATTGCGCCAAGGATATCGGAGTTCCGGAGGTCAACTAGCCGATTTGGCAATAGGCCGCAATAGAGGATGATGCGCTGAAGAATCGGACGAAGCGTCGATGGACCAATGATATGCCGGACAATATTATTTATACTTAGTAATAATTGTCTAGATTGAAGTGTGTTTATACATGTGTAGGATTAACTACGATAGTAATACATAAAGCAAAAAGAAGTCCCCGAGTCAAGGATGTGGTTTCATTGGGAGTTCTAGAGTTCGTCAGAAGTACATACGTTCGTCGGAAGTTTTGTAGGAACCAGCCGAGATGTCCAGGAGCTTGCTGGAAGAAGCTCATCGAAACTTGCTAAGAAGATCATCATGAAGTCTAGGAGCTTGCAGGAAGTTTGTTGGAACATTGTTGGGAGATCATCGGAAGTTCGCCGAAAGATCGCCGAAAGCTCACCGGAAGAAACCAAGACCTAGGGACTTGTTTAGCGTAAGTATGTCTTCGATTTCATAGTTAGCACGTAATTGGAATTGGATTTAGGCCAACCTAAATAGGGGTTAGTTGGGCCCATGTAAGGTCTGTGTTAGGCCCAATGAAAGGCCTAAATAGTGACCCAAGAGGTGGCACCATCATGGCATAGTCTCCGAGACTATGTCAGGCGGTGGTTCCGCTAGTCTGGGGGGTGGTACTGCCCAGTGGCCCAATGCCAAGCAGTGGTACCACTAGACTGGGCAATGGTACCACCTAGTGCGATGTCAGTGTCATACTGACACTAGCGGTGGTATCGCCTAGCACAAGCGATGGTACCGCCCGAACCTAGGAAACCTAGGATGAGATGTTTTTAGGCTCCAAGTTTGAATTAACTTGAGACTTAAAAATCTTTTAATATATGATTTTGAGCTTTTCCGAATGAAGCCTAGCGAAATTGTTGTTGACATATACACCCGTTTTACGGATGTCGTCAATAGTTTAAAAGGTCTTCGTAAATGCTTTTCTAATTTTGAACTCGTTTACAAGATTTTACGATCGCTTTCTAAAAATTAGGATTAAAAAATAATGGCTATTCAAGAATAAAAAAATTTAAATATTTTTTTGATCGAAGAACTTATCGAATCTCTAATGACCTATGAAATGATGTGCACGTGAAGAACTTGGGAACCACCTTATAAAGAATAGGAAAGATTTCAGACTAAGAATAATTGAAGACCACTCGAGCATAAGCTCAAGTGATGGTGAACTTGAACTCATCACTATGAAATTTTAAAAGTTCATGAAACAAAAATTAAAAAACAAAAAGAATGCAACTACTTACTATGAATGCAAGAAGAGGGAAGAACTTTGGGATGAATTGAGCTCCTCCGAAGATGAGGAGAAAATCAACAAAGGCGAGGTTGCAAACTACGCCTTAACGACTTTTGATGATGAGGTAAACAAAACTCCCTTAATTTATTTCGAAATTACATGATGCTTTTAATGAGTTATTTTTAATTTTGTTTAATTATTTTTCTTGAAAATTACATGTTTTATGATAAACAAACAAAATGATTTTGAATGCCTTATGAAATCATGCTTGATGTTTTAACGATGAAATAACATAATAAAATGTTAGATGTAAATCTAATGCTTGTACACCTAACAAGATTAATTTAAGAATCAATAATATATATCATGTTGATTTTGTTAGGATCGGAGCGGCACTAAGAGGGGGGGGTGAATTAGTGCAGCGGATTAAAACTTCGGTTTTGATAAATCTTTCGTACGATGAAAAGCAATATCAATGGAAACCGATTTTAGAAGCTTGATAACTTAGAAACGTATGGAGGCGTAGTAACTAAGTAGAGAAGTTTGCAGTATGTAAATGGCAAGAGTAGGATGCAAACCAGATAACGCAGCAGTTTTTAAAGTGGTTCGGTCAAAATGACCTACATCCACTTGCGAAGCCTTTTTCGAAGAGGCTTCCAACTTCCACTAGCAAATTTCTTGTAGGAGAAGGACTAATACCCCTCTTACAACCTTTACAAGTGGTTCACACTCTTACAATTCTTTTCAATAAGATGGGAGGAGGTGAACAATTAAGCAATATGAAAAACAAGGCTTGCAAAGACTATTCTAAGGCTCTTAACTCAAACTATTGCTTTTCAAAAGGTTGTTATCTCAGCTGAGATTTGAGGGGTATTTATAGGCCTCAAGAGGATTCAAATTTGGGCTCCAAAATTTGAATTCTCTTTAGTTCCTGATGCTGGCGGTGCCACTGCCTAGCTCTCGGGTGCTAGGCGGTGCCACTGCCTACACTATTTCAGCTCACTGGTTGGGCTCCAAAATTGGCCCAAACCAGTCCGAACTAGAGCCCAATTGGCCCCTACTTGGTTTATAGGATTAACACCTAATCCTAACCCTAAGTAACAAGCTAACTATGAATTTAAAGACATTTTCTAAGCTATTACAAAGTCCGTAAGTCAAGACTTCTTCCAGCGAGCTTCCGGCGAACTTTCGACGGTCTTCCGATAAACTCTCAGAAACCATTCTGCGGACTCCCGGCAAGCTCCTAGACTTCACGATTTGATCTTGGCGAGTTCCAATGAGCTTCTTTCGCAAGCTCCGATCTTTCTCGGTGAGCTCCGCGAACTTCTAACGAACCTTCCGGTGAGCTTTTGAAAAACCCTTCGGTAAGCTCCCTACTCATTCTCGGCTAGTTCCGGTAGCATTCCCGACGAACCTTCGGACTTCCGTCGAACTCTCAAACTCGCAACAAATCCTTCGCGCTTGACTCCGACACTTTGTTTCGCTTCGCTTTATGTCTTCATCGTTATCGTAGTTAATCCTGCACACACAAGACAAAACTCTACTCCGATCTAGACAATTATTATAACGTGAATTGACATTCTGTTGCCCGGCACGTCATTGGTTGGCGCTTCGTCCGATTCTTTGGCACATCGTCCTCTCTTGCGGCTTGTTGCCCAATTGGCGGTTAACCTTCGCAACCCTGATATCCTTGGTGCAATTTCGCTCTTGGCCCGATGCCCAACGTCCGAAGCCTTCTGCCATCCAATATCCTAACGTGATCTCCTCCAGCGCAACGTCAATTCCTCCTGCGTTAACTGTCTAATCCTAATCGAGTAGACCTGCGTCACTCAAAATGCAGTTAAGCATCTAAACACAATCAATTAGTTTCATCATCAAAATCTGAGATTCAACATATTTCCATATTGTTTCTAGATTTTGATTGGAGATGCTCTATGATTTATGAAACCATGTTTGATGATAATGCTTAATGAGTTTATGTTTCGAAATTATGCATGATGATTCTTATGATTTATGGATTATCGATTATTACCGTAATGAGAGTTGCTTTTTCGGTTTTAAAAAAGATACATGTCTTGATTTAGCATAAATGACAAAGACATGCTTATATGAAATAATGTAAGTATCATGCTTGATGATTTTTTATTTAATTAAGCTTGATGATTTGAAGAAATGATGATTTGATCTTGATGACTTTCATGATGAGATTTGCTCTTTCGATTTTAAACTATGATGTATGTTTTCATACGAAAAACTTGATCATGCTTATATTAAATCAATCACACAAATTAAAACTAAAGAAGTTTAGATATCTTTAAGAATCATTCAACGTTATGTTCAAGGAAATCATGCTTGATGTCTTAATGAAAATGTAATGATGATTTGAAAGCATGGTAAATAAGTTTATATTTCAAACTTATGCATGATAGTTTTTGTGATCTTTTGAAAGTTCTTTTTTGGTATTCATGAATTGATTATAACTTGAAAGATTTATCATGAATCAAGATTTTTTATTAATCATTCTCCTATGATTCTACTTGTTATCTTCTTAAGAGGAGATTTTCTAAATGAATCTTGATTTTTCTTGTGAGTTCTTGGATTTATTACTTAAGATTTTTTTTTTTTAGGATCTTTTCTTTGTACACCTATGATTTTTATTCTTGGTATTTTATTTAAAGAAGAGATTTACTATATGAATCATGTCTTTTAGTATTCAAGTGGTCTTATCTTTCATGACATGATTTCTTTATATTTATGGCTTGTATGCCTTAAAATGATTTGGAATGATGCATGCAACACTATGATTTTTCCCTTAGATAAAAATGCATGCAACACTATGGTTTTTTTTTATTATGTCAAAATCAATATTTATCATTTTCTGAAATGATACTCTAGAATGATGATTTGGAATCATGCATGTAATGATGATTTTATATTTTATATACATGATGATTTGGTATTATGCATGCAATACTTCAACCTATGATAATGATGCATGCAATGATGAAATATTCATGATGAAATTGTTTTGATATTCATGACTTGATTTTTTATTTTTGTTATTTACGTTTGTTATGATTTGGAAATTATTGTAAAGGGAAAATAATTACAACATTGTATTCTTCCCTTCTTTTTTCCAATGACAAAGGGGGAGAAAGAATTGCTAGTGTAAACATCTCAAAAGAGAAAGATTTGCTAGCTTGCATAATTCAAAGAAGATGTAAAAATATGCTAGAGAAGTAAAGAATGCTAACTTGCTTATTTCAAGAAGCAAAACTTGCAACTTGAAAAAGGAAGCAAGAATCGCTAGCTTGCACACTTCAACCAGAAAGCTATCTTGCATTTGCTTTCGATGTATTGCTAGCTTACACTTTACTTTAAAATGATGAAAATTTTATTTTGCTAGATTGTATGTTGTAGAACTTGCTATCATACTACCTTGCATACCTAAAACTTAATAACTTGCATGATGTAGCAATTGCTAAATTTGTTAGCTTGCATGATGATAAAACTTGAGACTAGATTTATAATGCAATGATTTGATCTTGTATATCTAAACACTAAAAAGTTACACTTCTCCTTTTTGTTGATGACAAAGGGGGAGAAGTATAATCATGTTATGCATGATGACGTGTTGCAAATATTCATGATGAAATTTGTAATGACTTGAATTCAGCTTGAACTCAAGGTTCTATCAATATGGCATATTGATAGGGGGAGTTTGTTTAAACTCCTAGAGTTAAGATTAACTCCGTCATCAATTGGTTGTCATCATCCAAAAGAAAGAGATTGTTGAATCTCAAATTTTGATGATGAAACCAATTGATAAGTGTTTATGATTTTATTTGCATTTTGAGTGACGTAGGATGCTTCGATCAAGATTAGATAATTAAAGTAGGAAGAATGATGTTGGGCCAGAGGAAAACATATTAGAAGATTGAACGTCTAGTTGGAGGATCGGATGACGTATCGATAGAATGCTTCGGGCCATGGATTCAGGCATCGAGCCAAGAAGAGCAGATATTGCACTAAGGATATCGGAGTTGCGGAGGTCAACTGGCTAATTGGACAATAGGCCGCAAGAGAAGATGTTGCACCGAAAAATCAGATGAAGCATCGATAGACTAATGACATGCCAAACAATATGATTCATGCTTAGTAATAATTTTCTAGATCGAAGTGTGTTTTTATATGATTAGGATTAACTACGATAGCAAGGCACAAAGCAAAATGAAGTCCCGGAGTCAAGGACGTGATTTCATTGGGAGTTCAAGAGTTCGTCGGAAGTCCAGACATTCATCGAAAGTTCTGCAGGAACCAGCCGAGAAGTCCAGGAGCTTGCCAGAAGAAGCTCATCAGAACTCACCAAGAAGATCATCGTGAAGTCCAAGATCTTGCTGGATGTATGTTGGAACATTGACGGGAGATCGTCGGAAGTTCGCCGGAAGATCGTCGAAAGCTCGCTAGAAGAAATCAAGACCTAGGGACTTGTTTAGCTTAAGTATGCCTTAGATTTCGTAGTTAGCACGTAATTGGGATTAGATTTGGGCCAAACCAATTAGGGGCCAGTTGAGCCCATGTAAGGACTATGTTGGGCCCAATAAAAGGCCCAAACAATGACCCAAGAGGTGGCACCATCGTGGCACAATCTCTGAGATTGTGTCAAGCAGTGGAACCGTTAGTCTGGGCGGTTGTACCACCCCTGGCAGGATGCCAGGATAAGGCATTACCAGTCTAGACAGTGGTACTGCCCAGTGGCCCAATGCTAGGCAATGGTACCACCAGACTGGGCGGTGGTACCGCCTAGTGCAGTGTTTGTTGAATCTCAGATTTTGATGATGAAGTCAATAGTCATTTGTTATCTAATCTATATGTTGAGATAAGTGTGCAGGATTAACTACGATGAAAATAAGATATGCAGCAGGAGTTGCGCCAGAGTCAAGACAATGATCACGTTGGGAGTTCGCAAGTTCGACGGAAGTTCGGACAGTCGTCGAAGGTTCAATGGGAACAAATCCGAGAAGTCCATGAGCTTGCCAAAGAAGCTCATCGAAACTCGCCAAGTGGATCGTCGCAAGTCCAGGAGTTTGCCGGAAGTCTGTAGGAGCATCACCGAGGGTTCATCGGATGATCGACGGAAGTTCGCCGGAAGCTCGCCGGAAGAAGCGATTGACGCACCGGAGCAAGTTGTAGTAAATGTCTTAGGAAATATCGTAGTTAGCACAATGATTAAGTTGGAAATGGGAGGTGATCCCATTAACTTAATCTTGAGGCAATTGGGCCCCAGAAAAACCCAAATTGGGCCGAATGGATCAACCCATTCGGACCCTGATTTCTGCCAGGCGGTTGAACCGCCTGGGCTCAGTCTCCGAGCGAGACTGGGTGGTGCAACCACCCCTGACAGGAGGTGGCACCGCCTGGACTCGGTCTCCGAGCTCTAGCTGAGCGGTGCAACCGCCTCAATCAGCAGGTGGCACCACCTGAGCTCAGTCTTGGAGCTCTGGCAGGAGGTGCAATCGCCCCTGATAGGTGGCACCACCCAAAGGCTCAGTCTTCGAGCTCTGCCAGGCGGTGCAACCTCCTCAGTCAGGCGGTGCAACCGTTAGATCCCGGAATTTTGGGAATTGACAATTTTGAGCTCCAAATTCAAACTGGGTTGGAGCCTATAAATACCCCACCCTTTCAGCACTGAAAGGGCACCTAGAAACCACCGAAATTCTGATTTTACTTTATGATTTTTAGAGCTCAAAAGTGTTGTATGAGTTGAAAGTTCTTCTTCCTCTTTTCTTCCAAGTTCTAATCTGTTAAGAGAGGAAAGGAAATTCTGTAAGGGTTGTCTCCTAAGCCCGTCAAAAGGACTGAAACTGTAAAAGGGTGGTTGGCCTTCACCTATTGAAGGAAGGCCTCTAGTTGACGTCGGTGACCTCATCGGTGGAGGAAGCCAAAAGTGGAGTAGGTCAAGATTGACCGAACCACTCTAAATCTCGGTTTGTATTTACTTTGAGCATATTATCTTTACTATAAACCTCCTCAAAAGCTTACTACTTTCTGCGCATATACGATTGGGTTTCAACCTTTGCACTTTCCAAATCGGCGTTTAGACGTAAATCAGTTTTATGGTACGATCATCATATTTCAGTTTGCGCTTACGTTTTGATTTCTATCATAACTGCAAACTGCCTTTACATCCTTGCTTTAACTGCATCTCGCTTAATCAAGTGATTTACGAATCGACATTTAGACGTAAATCAGTTTTTTCGTACGAATATCATATTTCAGTTTGAGCCTACTATCTGATTTGAACCATAACTGCAAACTGCATTTATATCTTTGCTGCATCTCGCTTAATCAAAAGTTAAAGTGATTTACGAATCGGCTTTTTTACTGAAATCACTTTTATCGAACGAACGTTTTTTTTTAATCGTAGAAGGTTTTCCGTTGCACTAATTCACCCCCCCCCCCCCCCCCCCCTCTTAGTGCTCTTGATCCTAACAATTGGTATCAGAGCGGGGTTAACTCTCAAACGGATTAAAACCCAAGAGAGATGGCATACGCTGGAAACCAAGAGGGCCATTCTATTACACGTCCACCCATGTTTAATGGGACGGACTACACCTATTGGAAGACCCGAATGAGGATCTTTCTTACTTCTATGGATTTTGAACTTTGGAATCTTGTCGAAAATGGATTTTCGAAGTCTTCTCTTCCAATGATCGATTGGAATGAATTGGAGAAGAAGGCTTTCGCTCTTAATGCAAAGGCTATGAATGCCTTATTTTGTGCACTTGATAAAAATGAGTTCAACCGTGTTTCGGTTTGTGAAACCGCATTTGATATTTGGCACACACTCGAAGTGACTCATGAAGGCACAAGTAGAGTGAAAGAGTCAAAAATCAATCTTTTGTTACATTCTTTCGAACTTTTCCAAATGAAACCGAGTGAGACTATTGGCGACATATTTACCCATTTCACGGATATCGTCAACGGTCTAAAAGGACTCGGAAAAAGTTTTTCGGATTTTGAGCTTGTAAATAAGATTCTAAGATCCCTTCCTAAGAGTTGGGATCCTAAAGTCACTGCTATTCAAGAGGCGAAAGATCTAAACAACTTCCCTCTTGAAGAAGTAATCGGGTCATTAATGACCTACGAGATGACTTGCAAAGCTCATGAAGAGCAAGAAGACATCCTTCCAAAGAATAGGAAGGATATGACACTCAGAACTTTAGAAGACCACTTGAGAGAAAACTCAAGTGATGAGGACTATGACGATGACATGGCACTTCTAACAAGAAATTTTAAAAAATTCATTAAAAGAAACAAGTTTAAGAATGACACAAAAAATAAACTTGAACCTAAGAAGGACCAAGTTATTTGCTACGAGTGCAAAAAGCCAGGACACTACAAAAGTGATTGTCCCCAAGTCAAAAAGAGAACATCAAAGAAGAAGGCGCAAGGCGCTCAAAGCAATGTGGGATGACTCAAGCGCGTCCGAAGAAGAGGAGTCCAACACCGAGCAAGTTGCTCATTATGCCTTAATGGCCATCGGAGAGGAGGTAACAAATTTAATAGATGCAGATTTATCATTTGATGAATTATTAAATGCCTTCCATGACTTATTTGATGAATGCAAGATTATTAGTAGAAAAGACAAATTGCTAAAAAAGGAGCATGATAGTCTTACCTGTAATTTCAATAAGTTAAAAATTGAATATCATGATAGTTTAGGTTCATGCATAAAATGCTATGATCTAGAAACTCTCCAAAAGGAAAACTTGCTACTTAAGGACACCTTGAAGAAATTCGAGGTTTGTAGCAAGTCCTTGAACATGATCCTTGCAAACAAGGGTCACGTTCCTAAAAGAAGTGGAATCGGATTTGTGAGAAGTCCTCACCAAAATCCAACCACCTTCATAAAAGGCCCCATCTTACATGTTCTACACCAAAGCAAATGCAACTTTTGTTGCAAACTTGGACACAAAACGTATTATTGTCCATTCAAGAAAATTTGTCCGAACATATTAATTTGGGTTCCTAAAGGAACCATGATAAATTCTATGCAACATGATAAAAAATGTAGATCTATTTTTGAGGCACCCAAAAGCAAATGGGTACCTAAAGATCATCCTTTCTTGTAAAGACATCAAACATCATAAGTTGGGAGCAAGAAATAATATCCTGCTCTTTGGATTCTCGATATTCATGACCCGAGATCCAAAAAGAACTCGCGATGCTCTCTAGCCTAAATAACAGAATAGGATTAGAAAATTAAAACTACAAATGCGATATAGATACAATCCTATTTGATCCCTCAGAATTGGAAACCCATGATTCTCACTTCACATATCCTCTGGATTTTCGAACCCATTGATGTCATCCGTTCGTTACTTTCGAATCCAACTATATCATGAACTTACTAAGTTTGCCATGAACTTGCAAGGCTTACCAACTTGAACAATCTGTCACAAACATGTGCACGACATTTAGAGTATGCATGTCACAAGATCTATCTTGATCATGCAAAATTTCTTATCTTACAATGAAAATTCTTACGTAATTACGTAAGTAAAGTTGATTGCTCTAAATGAAAATTCTTCTTAAGTCAAAAACATTCAAATTAGATCACACTACAGTCAGAACAAGTGCTCACCGCCTACAGGCGGTGGCACCGCCCCAATTGGAGGTAGCACCTCCGGCTGTCACGTGTTGCAAGCGATTGCACCGCCCCAGCCAGCGGTGCAACCGCCCGCAATTCTGCCTCTTTTTAACCCGAGCTAGGGCCGGCGGTGGAACCGACCCCAGCTCACTCCCTTCCCCTCTTTACTCTACCAAAGCTTCAACACCTCCATTTCACCCCTCATAGCATCCCAAATACTCCTAATTTTGAAGCAAAAGATCAACAATCTCTCCTTCTATTGAAGATCTCACTAAGGTATTCTCTAAGAACCCCTTAAATTCTGTTTTTGATTAATTTACTCTTGCTTATTACTACCCTCTTAAATAGCAGTAATTATGGGGTCTAGAAGATCCTCAAGGGACAAAGGGAAGAGGAGATTAGTGGAAGATTTTGATCTTACCCTTTTCGATTCAAAATATCATGCTGAAAAGTTTTCCTCTTTCGAACTTAGGAGTGTCAATAAGGGAAAACATGTAGATTTAAATAAACTAAGAGACTTAGAGACAATCCAATGGTTTGCAAACTTAGATCTACTCCCTATTTTACAAATTAGTGAACCCATCTATCCAAGACTAGTTAGACTGTTTTACAACAATATACAAGTAGATGAAGAAGAACGAATGTCTACCTATCTCTTAGGACAACACATCTCCATTACGGATAAATTCATTTGCGACATGATAGGCATTCCCCTAAAAAATAGAGGACTTTATTTTAGATGATCATGGGATGATGAAACTGTTGGGTCAATATATGTTGAAGCCTTAGGAACAATTTTCGCCAATCCCAACTTAGCATTTGTTCCTAAAAGTTGTGAACATCTACTACCACTAAACACTAAGGTACTTCATCATATCCTAACTAGCATCATTCTCCCTAAATAATACCTTCATGATGAAGTAAGCCAAATAGAATTATGAACTATGTATTGGATCATGAAAGGACATGACATCTGTCTTGGTTATCTTATCCAACAAAACATGTTAGAACTATCTAAGAAAGACATGATACTTCCATATGGTGGTATAATCACTAGAATACTGAAAGCATACGATATTCCAATGCCACCGGAAGAAGAAGTAATAAAAGTAGATAGGTTTAGCATAATAAATAAAAATCTACTTCACCGATTAAGATGTGTTTATAGAAACGGTAACTAGGTTACAATGCCTAGAAGAACTGATCCCCCCCAACCTGAACCGGAACCGGAAACACTAGTCTTTAGGGGTACTCAATCTCCTCCGATCTGTCCCTTTGAGGAAACTCATTCATTTGAGCAAGCTATTGCATCATCTATCGAAGATATTGGGATTCGGATGGACCAATTTGAACAAAGACAAGAACGGCTTGAACATCGATAAGATCAAATCCTATCTGAGCTGCAGCAAATTCATCGACAATTTGACTCTTTATTTAGGCACTTTAATTTTCCACCTCCTGAATGAGCTTGTAAGTGAACACAATCACTTATTGTTATTTAAACTCTTTATGTTACTCACCATGACGCCCTTTGCCTTGATCCTTGATATGGTTACCTGATGTATTTATTTGTGAGCATATGCAGAGTTACAAATATCTCTCATTGTTTAATCTCGTTATTCACTATCAGATTTTACATTGAAAATAAATGTTTTTATAACTACTTTGAAAACCTTGTGCCTTGGTTTCCATGATAAATATGATTTGAGAAAATGATATACCAATGTAGTTGATGAGTCATTACATTGTCATGATATTATTATTGCCATAACACTAAACATCAACTAGTTGATATGTTTACAAAACCTCTAAGTGAAGAACAATTTGATTTCATAAGAAGAGAATTAGGAATGTTGATGTGTCCGAATACATAAACTTGTTGAAATTATTTTTCGGACTTTATTGATTGATTGATCAATTTCACTTAATTGCTATGATGATTTTACACAATTACATGTTAGAAATTATGTGTATAAAAATTTCCATGATGATAAGCATGTTTTGTCTTCATGATCATATTTGAAAATCAATAGCACAGTCTCGTCCGAATGCATGAAAGTCTTAATTTTATTTTTGGATTCTCTTAAAAATCAGAGTTTCTCGATACATTATCCTCTTCCGGACTTAATAAAGCATACGTCATAACGAGTTTAATTCTCATCATTGTTGACATACATCTCTCATACACCTATGTGAAGAATATTCTTTAAAGAAATGGATTTAATAAACTGATTCCTGATTATATGAATGATAGTGTTTTTACTAACAAGGATTTGTTTCTAATACATATCTTGATTCTTGTGAAAATGAAGCAAGATTTAATCTCTCATCAATTTTAACTTCATTTAAAGTAAACTCACAAATAGATGGTGGAGATGCGGGATAAAAACAGAATTGATATCTCCATGTCATGGTTGCATAATTGACTCACTATTGAAAATGACATGAACCTAGTAAATGCATCACACTTATGCTCAAAATTCGCTTATATTGTTCTCCTGGTATCACAATTACCATGCTTTTTGTTGATGACAAAGGGGGAGAAATTTATGAGTATTAATGTTATGCTTGTATCACCAAGAGATATATGAATTGATGCTATGATTGCTATAATTTGCATTATGCCTTGTTTGTATCATGTAATGATATCAAAATCTTACTTCGCAGTTTTACATGTTGATATCTTACAAAATGATGAATTGCTACTATTACCATCATTCAAACTTGTAATGTAAAATTTGAAAATGAATGTCAAGCCTTGACATCATCTTCAAAGAGATACATCATGATGGGAATCATGATGGGAGTATTGATAAGTTTAAATGATTTTAACTTATCAATATGTCTCTTGAATTCAAAGGTTTTGAATTCAAGAATGACTTATCTCAAGTATGGCATATAGACAGGGGGAGTTAAGGTTAACTCCATTATCAATTAATTGTCATCATCAAAAAGGGGGAGATTGTTGAATCTCGGATTTTGATGATGAAGTCAATTGTCATTTGTTATCTAATCTATATGTTGAGATAAGTGTGCAGGATTAACTACGATGAAAAAAAGATATGCAGTAGGAGTTGCGCCGGAGTCAAGACAATGATCACGTTGGGAGTTCGAGAGTTCGACGGAAGTTCGGATAGTCGTCGAAGGTTCTGCGGGAACAAATCCGAGAAGTCCATGAGCTTGCCAAAGAAGCTCGTCGGAACTCGCCAAGTGGATCGTCGCAAGTTCAGGAGTTTGCCGAAAGTCCGCAGGAGCATCATTGAGGGTTCATCAAATGATCGACGGAAGTTCGCCGGAAGCTTGCCGGAAGCTCGCCGGAAGAAGCGATTGACGCACCGGAGCAAGTTGCAGTAAATGTCTTAGGAAATATCGTAGTTAGCACAATGATTAAGTTGGAAATGGGAGGTGATCCCATTAACTTAATCTTGGGGCAATTGGGCCCCTGAAAAACCCAAATTGGGCCGAATGGATGAACCCATTCGGACCCTGATTTCTGCCAGGTGGTTGAACCGCCCAAGCCAGGCGCTGGCACCGCTTGGGCTCAGTCTCCAAGCGAGATTGGGCAGTGCAACCTCCCCTGATAGGAGGTGGCACCACTTGGGCTCGATCTCCGAGCTCTGGTTGAGCGGTGCAACCGCCTTAGTCAGGCGGTGGCATTGCCTGAGCTCAGTCTTCGAGCTCTAGCAGGAGGTGCAACCACCCCTGATAGGAGGTGGCACCGCCTAGAGGCTCAGTCTTCGAGCTCTGCCAGGCTGTGCAAACGCCTCAGTCAGGCGGTGCAACCACCTCAATCAAGCGGTGCAACCGCCAGATCCCGAAATTTCGAGAATTGATAATTTTGAGCTCCAAATTCAAACTGGGTTGGGGCCTATAAATACCCCACCCTTTCAGCATTGAAAGGGCACCCAGAAACCACCGAAATTCTGATTTTACTTTATGATTTTTAGAGCTCAAAAGTGTTGTATGAGTTGAAAGTTCTTCTTCCTCTTTTCTTCCAAGTTCTAATCTGTTAAAAGAGGAAAGGAAATTCTGTAAGGGTTGACTCCTAAGCCCGTCAAAAGGAGTGAAACTGTAAAAGGGTGGTTGGCCTTCACCTATTGAAGGAAGGCCTCTAGTTGACGTCGGTGGAGGAAGCCAAAAGTGGAGTAGGTCAAGATTGACCGAACCACTCTAAATCTCGGTTTGCATTTACTTTGAGCATATTATCTTTACTACAAACCTCCTCAAAAGCTTACTGCTTTTTGCGCATATACGATTGGGTTTCAAGCTTTGCACTTTCCAAATCGGCGTTTAGACGTAAATCAGTTTTATGGTACGATCATCATATTTCAGTTTGCGCCTATGTTTTGATTTCTATCATAACTGCAAACTGCCTTTACATCCTTGCTTTAACTGCATCTCGCTTAATCAAGTGATTTACAAATCAGCATTTAGACATAAATCAGTTTTTTCGTACGAATATCATATTTCAATTTGTGCCTACTATCTTATTTGAACCATAACTGCAAACTGCATTTATATCTTTGTTGCATCTCGCTTAATCAAAAGTTAAAGTGATTTACGAATCAGCTTTCTTACTGAAATCACTTTTATCAAACGAACATTTTTTTTTAATCGTAGAAGGTTTTCCGCTGCACTAATTCACCCCCCCCCCCCCCCCCCCCCCCGCTTAATGCTCTTGATCCTAACAGTGTTAGTGTCAGACTAACACTAGCGGTGGTACCACCCAGCATAGGCGGTGGTTTTGCCCGAACCTAGGAAACCTAGGATAAAATATTTTTAGGCTCCAAGTTTGAATCAACTTGAGGCCTATAAATACCTCTTTACAGCACTTTCTCCTTTTCACTGGTTTAGGAGATAACCCTTACAAGCCTCATACCTCTTCTTGGATGATTATAAAGCTAAAGAGAGGGAGGAGGAGGATTCTTCTCACTTCTACAACACTTTTAATACCTCAACACTTAGAATTTTTGCATACTTTGATTGCACCCCAATGGCTTCAAAATTAGAGCCAAAAAGTGTCTAATCCTGGATTTCTGGGGTAGTAGCGATACCACCACCAATACTGGGTGATACCATCCCCTATCACTCTAACACTAGTCGGTACCATCGCTTGACAAAACTAGGAGATCGAGGTCTGGCGGTACCACCGCCCAGACCACTTGGGAGATTGAGTCCCAAGTGGTGCCACTGCCAAACAAGGTCCAGCAACCTGGTTGGGCCTTGAGTCCAGGCCAAACCAGTCCAATTATGGGCCTAGTTGGCCCATAACAGAGTTAGTGGGATTACCTCCCAAATCTAAGCCTAATTGCATGCTAACTATGATTCTTGAGGAATATACTAAGTAAATCAACTCCGGTTAGTCTAGGTTTCTTCTAGTGAGCTTTCGACGATCTTCTGATGAACTTCTAACGATCTCTTGGTAATGTTCTAGTAGACCCCCGGTAAGCTCCTGGACTTTAAGATGATCTTCTTGGCGAGTTCCGACGAGCTTCTTTGGCAAGTTCTTGGACTTCTCGGCCAATTCCGGCAAAACTTCCGACGAATGTCCGGACTTCCGATGAACTCTCGAACTCCCAACGAAATCTCGATCTTGACTCCGGCACTTCGTTTTGCTTTATGCCTTGATTGCTATCGTAGTTAATCCTGCACACTTTTCTTAACATATAGATTTGATCAAATATTTACCAATTGATTTTATCATTAAAATTTGAGATTCAATAATCTCCCCCTTTTTTATGATGACAATCAATTGATGACGGAGTTAACCTTTACTCCTCCTATCTATATGTCATATTTGAGAAAAGACACTCTTGAATTCAAGCATCAAACCGATAATTTATATTCATTTAAACGTATCAACATGCACATCATGATACTTATCATGATTTATCAATTCAACATACGATACCACGTATTTATCAATAAAAATGATGTCTAGGCATGACATCCATTTTTAAGTCCAATAATGATAGACAATCATCATTTTTCGAATATGACATTTAGAAATATGACAATTCACAATAAAATATGACAATTCATCATTCCGAGATATGATATCAATTATAAATAGCATGATAAATTTGATACCTCATCATAATGATAGACATTTATCATAAAATCATGCATAATTTTAAGAATAAAAAACTTTAAGTATCCATACCACATTACGATAGAAATCAATCATATATTTTGATATTTTTCATGTATTTGACAAAACTAGTCATATTTCAAGCATTCACAATCCATTCAAGCATTTATGATATGATTCGTTTTTCACATTGTCACTAATTTGTTACATTTCTCCCCCTTTGTCATCAACAAAAAGGAAATCATTCAACAAGGCAAGTGTTTAAAAAAACTATTCAAGTAAGTTCAACACCAATTTATCTAAGTTAGCAAAAATGAGAAGTTAAGCAAAAACTTTGCCTGATAACTACTTTTAGATAAGCTAACTTTAGATGCACAAAAAACTTTTTGGTTCTTCTTGAGATGTGGAAGTTTCTATCTTCCTTTGTCATAAAAATAAGAAGAAGAGGAGGAATGATAAGGAAGGAATTCATCAAGAACCAAATTCATGAAAGGATTTGAACCAAGTCAAATGAAAATAAATGAGTTTCATTGAATCAAGCTTTTAGTTCAATAAGGAGAAGGGATTCATAAAAAAGATCAAGATATCCATACGAAATCAAATCCCCGTTCTTGCAAATTATCATCACATATTAAAAATTCATAAAATTCTTCTTTCATAAGAAGAATAAGAAAAAATTCATGGGAAATGAGCATCATATGAAGGATCAAAAATCCACGAATGAAATCCATGAGAGATGTATTTGTTAATACATGAATTAGATCATAAATCAATTGATTTCATTATCAAAATCTGTGATTCAACAATCTCCCCTCTTTTTATGATAATCAATTGATGATAGAGTTAACCTTAACTCCCTCTATCTATATGTCATATCGAAATAAGACAAACTTGAATTCAAAAGGAAAATTAACTTTTGAATTCAAGTGAATCATATTGCATCATATCAAAAATTTCATACATTATGCATCATAGTATCAAATTATCAAAATATAAGATGCACAATTTCAAAACATTACAACTCATCATTGTTGGGAAATCATAGGGGGCGACATCATATGCGCAGCGGAAGAACAAGAAAACAAAAATCCCCGATTCCCAAAAAGATGTTCATCGTCGTGCGAAGATTGGTGCGCAAAATCCGCAAAAACACAAAACTGCGTATAGAGATTGTGTTACCTAGGGAGATCGTATATCCCTGTTTCCTTGCAGATCCTTAGGAGAGGGTGAAGGAGGTCAAGCGTCCTCCTCTCTAGCGGTGATCCACACAGCAGGGTTGCGACGACGCTCCTCAAAACTCCAGGCCTTCTCTGAGGGGGAGAGGGAGAGGAGAATAGGAAGGGCAAGCAAAGACTCTAGCCTATGAGGCTGTGAATCCCTCCTATTTATAGAGATCCCGTGTCAAAACCCTAATGGGTCCTTTCCCTAGTGGGTATTGGATCTGCATCCAATAAGACAAGGGCTCCGTCGGATATCTCATATCCGAACCTCTACTCATCGCAATGCCTACCATATGTGTGTGACCCTCTAGGCCCAATATCGAGCTGGCCGTGAGTCATACCTGTCAGAACTCCTTCTAACTCAGTGAATTATTATCTCTGTAATAATTCACTCGACTCATCGACTACGGAAGTACTAGGCCACTACGCCGTAGTCCCCAGACGATACAGGGGAATCCAATCCATTGGACCTATCTGTCCTCAGTTACCATGTACCTATAGTCCCTCATCCATCTAATATCCCAGAGACCGTATATCGAGCATGGTGCTGTCAGACCCATACGGTTTCTACTCGAGTCTCGCTCTAATCGGATTCTCCCGGAGAACTCTTTCTCTCTCAACCCGAATGACCCTGGCCAGGGATTTGTCTGAGCAAGAACACATGGGATATTCCTCTCATGATACCGAGAGTGGATGATCCTCTATCGACACTCAATAGCCCTCGTAAGGTCGACTACCACTCCCAATGACCAGCTGTACTAGATCTGGGAACAGCCAAACCTATAAGTCTGGTATCAAAGAGTGGAGCACTCATACAGGACATCCTTGGTGTCTCAAGTCTAAGAACCAGATACACCACTAGGACTACGAAATCGTTATCTGACAATAAGGCATCATCAACCATCCAGCATTCCGTAAGCGGATCAATCAGTGAACTCATTCTCCAATGAGCACCTGTACTGTATCCCTAGTGTCCCTACACGAGCAGCTATGAGACCAGCTGCATCCATCATATGGACGGGTATACAGCACACCAGTCTATGCGGTTATCACGATGTCCCTCTCGAGTAACCTATGACCGGGATTATTTAGGATATGTGTTTAAAGGTGAATCGATCTCATTATCGTGATCTCATCACGATCCGATTCCCATTGCACAAATCCAAGGACATCACAATATATATGCATTTATGCAATAGTTATAAAGTGATATACGCCAAAATATAATAAGCAAAAAGATTCTGTATCAAGTCACACGTGCCATCACTCACGTGATTGGCTTGCTGGGCACTTATGACTAGCAATCTCCCACTTGACCTAAAGCCAATCACCTATGTGTCTGATCCCCATCAGACCCCTGTGACGCTCAAAGACAAAATGAGACAACGGCTTTGTCAGTGGATCTGCAATGTTATCTTCGGATGGAACTCTTTCCACTGCTACATCTCCTCGGGTTACGATCTCTCTTATAAGCTGGAACCTCCTCAGAACACTTCTGATAAGACCCGGGTTCCCTTATTTGAGTAATCACCCCATAGTGGTCGCAATATAAGGAAGTCGACTTGTCGCTATCTGTATCGACTCCCAAACTCCCTCCTTTGCTGCATCTAATGCGGCATTGTACTCCGCCTCTGTGGTCGAGTCAGCAGTGGTATCTTGCTTGGAACTCTTCCAGCACACTGCTCCTCCATTCAAGGTGTACACATACCCTGAATTCGACTTGCTATCATCGACATCAGACTGAAAACTTGAGTCAGTATAGCCTTCAACCTTAAGGCTATTACCTCCATATACTAGTAAAAGATCCTTAGTCCTTCTCAAGTACTTAAGGATACACTTTACTGCTTTCCAGTGCTCCAAGCCTGGATCCGCCTGATACCTGCTCGTGACACTCAGAGCATGCGCTATATCAGGCCTAGTACATAGCATGGCATACATGATAGACCCTATTGCTGAGGCATAAGGTATCATATCCATGTTCGCCCTTTCTTCTGGAGTCTTTGGGGACATACTCGTAGAAAGCGATATCCCATGTCTCATCGGTATGAGACCTCTTTTGGAATTTTTCATGTCAAACCTTTTGACAATAGTTTCTATGTACCTGGACTGGGACAAGCCAAGCATCCTTTTGGATCTATCTCTATAGATTCTAATCCCCAAGATATAAGATGCTTCTCCTAAGTCCTTCATGGAGAAGTGTCTAGATAACCAAGCCTTTATTGTGGATAGCATTCCTATGTCATTCCCAATGATGAGGATGTCATCCACATATAACACCAAAAAGCTAATAGCGCTCCCACTTACCTTTCTTTATACACAAGGCTCATCTTCGTTCTTAACGAAGTCATAAGATCTGATTGCCTCATCAAATCTTATGTTCCAACTTCGGGAAGCTTGCTTTAGTCCATAAATGGATCTAAGCAACCTACACACCTTATCTGGGCAGTTCTTGGACACGAATCCCTCAGGTTGCATCATATACACCTCCTCCTCCAGGTTCCCGTTGAGGAATGCGGTTTTCACATCCATCTGCCAGATCTCATAATCATAGTGTGCTGCAATAGCCAATAGAATTCTGATGGATTTTAGCATTGCTACGGGTGAGAAAGTTTCGTCGTAGTCAACACCTTGCCTTTGACGATACCCCTTAGCCACTAGCCTTGCTTTATAGGTCTCTACCTTTCCATCTACTCCGATCTTTTTCTTAAAGATCCACTTGCAACCGATGGGTACAATACCTTCGGGCGCATCAACTAGGTTCCAAACCTTATTGGAGTACATAGAATCCATCTCAGAATTCATGGCTTCTTGCCACTTCCCGGAGTCTATACTCATAATAGCCTCCTCGTAGGTCTGAGGATCAATATCCTCTACATCCTCTGCTCTAATATGTCCCACATATCTCTCAGGAGGATGGGATACTCTATCAGACCTGCGTAAAGTTGATACTTGTGTATTAGGTACCTGAACAGACTCGGGCTGTAGAGTGGTGCTTGAGCTTGGTTCTCTAACTTCGCTCAACTCTATCATTCTCCCACTATCTCCGCCAAGAATGTGTTCCTTCTCAAGGAACACTGCTCTCTTAGCTACAAAGACCTTTTGGTCCTCGAGATGATAGAAATAATACCCACAAGTTTCCTTGGGGTGTCCCACAAATTTGCATCGCTCTGTCCTTGATTCTAACTTATCGGGGTTGTGTCTTTTAATGTGGGCAGGGCAGCCCCAAATCTTAACAACCTTAAGATCAGACTTCTTCCCTTTCCATATCTCATATGGTGTAGACACTACCGACTTAGTTAGAACTCTGTTCAGAAGGTAAGCTGCGGTCTCTAGAGCATATGCCTAGAATAAGATGGGTAGGTCAGCGAAACTAATCATGGACCGTACCATATCTAATAGCGTACGATTCCTCCTTTCAGAGACACCATTGAGCTGAGGTGTATAAGGAGGTGTCCATTGGGATAATATCCCATGGTCCTTGAGGAACTGAGTAAACTCTGTACTTAAGTATTCACCTCCTCGATCTGATCGAAGAGTTTTGATACTCTTTCCAGTCTGGTTCTCCACCTCATTCTTATACTCTCTGAATTTCTCAAAAGCCTCGGACTTGTACTTCATTAAGTACACATATCCATACCTTGAGAAATCATCAGTAAATGTAATGAAGTAGGAGTAACCTCCAATGGCATGAGTTGACATGGGTCCACATACATCACTATGTATGAGTTCCAACAACTCAGTGGCTCTCTCTCCAGTTCCACTAAATGGAGAGTTGGTCAGTTTTCCACGAATGCAAGCCTCACAAGTTGCATATGACACATAGTCGAATGGATCTAGATATCCATCATTTAGCAACTTTTGAATCCTTCTTTCATGGATGTGACCTAGCCTACTATGCCACAGGTATGCACTGTTCAACTCATCTCGTTTCCTTTTGGACACATTTATATTCATGATATGTGGAGTGGTGTCTAACATAAATAAACCATTATGCAATGTTCCTTTCGTGATGATCTTATCATCTAATAATATCGAACAACTATTGTTCTCAAAAACAAATTTATATCCACTAACTGTTAAACATGAAATGGAGATAATGTTTTTGATAATAGAAGGAACAAAATAACATGCATCTAATACAATAACAGCTCCACTAGGCAGATGTAGGGCGACCTCGCCAACAGCTAATACAGCAACTTTTGCTCCATTACCCATCTTGAGGTCCATCTCGCCTCTCTCTAGTCTCCTAGGCCTTGCCAGAACCTGCAACGAATTGCATATATGATAAGCACTACCGGTATCTAATACCCATGTGTTATCATAAGAGTCTAACAAATGGAGACTGATCATGAATGTACCTGAAGCTTCATCAAGCTTTTGTTTCGCCCTTTCTGCAAGGTACTCTTTGCAGTTTCTCTTCCAGTGCCCATCTTTACCACAGTGGAAGCACTGGCCTTTGTCCTTTGTTGGGTCTTTCTTAGCAACCTTTGCTTTACCTTGTTTGCCCTTGCCCTTTCCCTTCTTAAGGGACCTTTCTGCTTTCCTTTTCTTTCTGGTCTCACCAGTGTAGAGAACTGGCTTCTCTTTCTTAATAGTACTCTCTGCCTCCCTCAACATATTGAGGAGCTCTGGGAGAGTCACCTCAAGCTTGTTCATATTAAAATTCATTATGAACTGTGAAAAGGAATCTGGTAGGGACTGAAGCACAATGTCCACACACAAGTTATCCTCTAGGACCATTCCTAGACCTGTGAGTTTCTCTATCCACTCAATCATCTTTAGGACATGGTTCTGAACCGGTGTCCCCTCAGTCATCCTAGCGCGGAAAAGGCTCTTGGATATCTCATATCGTTGAGTCATTCCCTGTTCCTCAAACAATTTACGGACATGTAGGAGAATGGATCTGGCATCCATCTTTTCATGTTGTCTCTATAACTCTAGAGTCATAGAGCCCAACATATAGCACTGAGCAAGAGTGGAGTCATCAATGTACTTCACGTAGCGAGCGATCTCATCCTCGCTTGCCCCTTCTTCGGGCGTAGGCATCACTGTATCAAGGACGTACACGATTTTCTCCGCTGTGAGAACAATTCTCAAGTTACGGAGCCAATCCGTATAATTTGGACCAGTGAGGCGGTTGACATCAAGTATGCCACGTAAGGGATTTGAAAGCGACATTTTCTGAAAATAAAGATGTAGCAAAAATGAATAACATGCAGATTTTGCAAGAAATAAACTATCAAGATATGGACTTCTATCTTAATATGCTCCCACTATTTTACTAACGAGTCACGCGACACCCTCAGCACGTGAAACGGAAGTCTCCGGCAGACTTCTAGTGGGGATCAGGATCCAATCAGCGTCTTAGTGTAACCTCGAGGGACTCGACCAATCACACTAAGCCTAAAAGGTAGACAACTCTTGCCGATCACAACTCCTTGTGATTCCCGTCCTGTTCGGCCTCCGAATCACCATGGCCTCGAGGGACTCGACCAACCATGATGCTCGGTTAAGTCAACACCTTCGTTACAAGATGAGTCTGATTTGATGATATACCCTCGAGGGACTCGACCAAGCATATCATGCCCTCAGGTCACCGGTGACATCTCTATGTCGTAAGCAAGATAGCGAATCGCGATATAGGTGAGTCTCGAGGGACTCGACCAACTCAACCTACACCGGGATTCGGTTCCTACTCATAACGATGGAAGGCCACGTGGGTCAATCTAATTGCCTCACGTTTACTGACTTAATATTATCGAGAGATGTTTCTATGATTTGGTCTCCTAATATGACATGTCACACATATGCATATTTAATATATATCTACATAGCATGCAAATATATATACATATCTAGTATGTGTATAAGCAATCACACCAGATGATCATGGACCACAACCTAATATGATTAGGCCCGAGCCAGTAGGCCTAATCACTCACATCAAGATCTATGTGTGCAACGGTGCATCTCCATGCCTTGTGATCGTCCATCTCGTCCTCGTCGGTTCCGTCGACATCTTGATGCATTTCCATGCATCACGATCGTCCGTCTCGTGGGTCCCGCTATGGCATCCACGCTCCCGCTGCGCCTCCTCATGTGATTACAACTTAATCATAGGCACGCAGGCCCGACAATAAACGAGAAATATAATGGAGGTTCGCAGACCTCAATAATAATAATCACAAGTACACACATCACACGGTCCATGATCATCCGTCCACTCATCATACATCACATGTATAAATAATCATCATCATGTAGGACTACTAGATAATAATAAAAATAATAATCAACTAAACCTTTTAATTAATTAATATTTTCTGAAATCAGGGATATATAGGGAATTTCTCAATTCCTAAGGGTATTTTCGTAATTTGGACAAAAGACAGAAACTGGAATTTCTCAAATTCCGAGGGGCAAAACTGTCTTTTGCCCAGAAAACCCTAATACCCTTTGCCCTTTTTGCTGCTGCCGCCGCCGCCACCCTGCCGGCGGCGGCCTGTGCGGCGGGGCGAGGGCACTGCCCTCGCCTGCAAGCGGCACGCCCGCTGGCGGCGATGCCGCTGCGGGTGGGCGCCCCCTTCGGGCGCCGCTGCCTCCGCAGATGGTGCTGTACCGCCGGGCGGCCGCCCCTGTGGGGCGTTTCGCCCGCGGGAGCAGCGGCGGCAGGCGCCGCTGCCCTGCGGCGCCTCTGCCCGTGGGTTGCCAGCCCCGCCAGCAGCAAGCCTGCTGCAAGCAGACCGCCGGCCGGCTGCTGCAGGCACAGCGCTTGCGCATGCGCCGGCGCTGTGCTGCCTGGCTGCGGTTGCAGCTGCGGCTGCCGCTGCAGGTGGCTGCAGGTATGCAGATCGAGGGCAGCAACTGTTGCTGCCCTTCCTCGCTTTTGCGTCAACGATTTTGACGTCAATATTCTTCCTAAACACAACACACGCAGTTCAAAACCAATCATTCGCACGAACAACCTGGCTCTGATACCACTGTTGGGAAATCATAGGGGGCGACATCATATGCGCAGCGGAAGAACAAGAAAACAAAAATCCCCGATTCCCAAAAAGATGTTCATCGTCGTGCGAAGATTGGTGCGCAAAATCCGCAAAAACACAAAACTGCGTATAGAGATTGTGTTACCTAGGGAGATCGTATATCCCTGTTTCCTTGCAGATCCTTAGGAGAGGATGAAGGAGGTCAAGCGTCCTCCTCTCTAGCGGTGATCCACACAGCAGGGTTGCGACGACGCTCCTCAAAACTCCAGGCCTTCTCTGAGGGGGAGAGGGAGAGGAGAATAGGAAGGGCAAGCAAAGACTCTAGCCTATGAGGCTGTGAATCCCTCCTATTTATAGAGATCCCGTATCAAAACCCTAATGGGTCCTTTCCCTAGTGGGTATTGGATCTGCATCCAATAAGACAAGGGCTCCGTCGGATATCTCATATCCGAACCTCTACTCATCGCAATGCCTACCATATGTGTGTGACCCTCTAGGCCCAATATCAAGCTGGCCGTGAGTCATACCTGTCAGAACTCCTTCTAACTCAGTGAATTATTATCTCTGTAATAATTCACTCGACTCATCGACTACGGAAGTACTAGGCCACTACGCCGTAGTCCCCAGACGATACAGGGGAATCCAATCCATTGGACCTGTCTGTCCTCAGTTACCATGTACCTATAGTCCCTCATCCATCTAATATCCCAGAGACCGTATATCGAGCATGGTGCTGTCAGACCCATACGGTTTCTACTCGAGTCTCGCTCTAATCGGATTCTCCCGGAGAACTCTTTCTCTCTCAACCCGAATGACCCTGGCCAGGGATTTGTCTGAGCAAGAACACATGGGATATTCCTCTCATGATACCGAGAGTGGATGATCCTCTATCGACACTCAATAGCCCTCGTAAGGTCGACTACCACTCCCAATGACCAGCTGCACTAGATCTGGGAACAGCCAAACCTATAAGTCTGGTATCAAAGAGTGGAGCACTCATACAGGACATCCTTGGTGTCTCAAGTCTAAGAACCAGATACACCACTAGGACTACGGAATCGTTGTCTGACAATAAGGCATCATCAACCATCCAGCATTCCGTAAGCGGATCAATCAGTGAACTCATTCTCCAATGAGCACCTGTACTGTATCCCTAGTGTCCCTACACGAGCAGCTATGAGACCAGCTGCATCCATCATATGGACGGGTATACAGCACACCAGTCTATCCGGTTGTCACGATGTCCCTCTCGAGTAACCTATGACCGGGATTATTTAGGATATGTGTTTAAAGGTGAATCGATCTCATTATCGTGATCTCATCACGATCCGATTCCCATTGCACAAATCCAAGGACATCACAATATATATGCATTTATGCAATAGTTATAAAGTGATATACGCCAAAATATAATAAGCAAAAAGATTCTGTATCAAGTCACACGTGCCATCACTCACGTGATTGGCTTGCTGGGCACTTATGACTATCAATCATCACTTCATATATAATACCAAAAATAAGTCAACATTACTTTGGGCATTTATCATGAATTAGAATAAAGAAACTAAGTGAATATTATTTGTAATTTATCATCTTGAGTTTTATCTAACAGTTAGCTGCCAAAGTAGCCTGATGAGATGATAGGCTTATTGGATATGAATTACAATAAAGGTTTTGTCATTTATTGGATATTTTAGATTATATTTTATATTTTTGTATTGGCCTTGCATCCACAAATAAATCATGAAGAGCCTTTATATAAAAGATAACTATTATTCATAATTTCGAATATATGCATATGAATAACTAATAAATATCCAAGAACAATAATTGGATTTGCAATCAATAATTCATATGAGATAATTATAAAAGAACTATTATACCAATCAACCTTATTTAATTGTGTAAGACCTGAATTAGACTCAATAAAAATTGTTTTAAGGGTAAAATTATAATTTTATTGGTAGGACATAAACCTAAATTAAGAGATTCATAAAGGGTAGAACTATCAAAAGGATATGGCGAGAAATTTTTAATTTTTGAAGTACATTTATGGAAAGTAAATAAAAGGATAGACTCTAAAATTCCTTTATTTTTTAAGGGCAAAAATATCATTTTCCAAGAAAAACCCTAATCTTCCTGTCACCTCTACTTGCGATTGTTGCCTCTGCACACGGGGGCAACCATTACGCAATGTGGCTACCACCATCTATGGCCAATGCCCTTTTGTAGGCACCCTTTATAGGCGGGCGCTACCATCTATGCATGAGGGCGGCCGCTAGTGCGACCGTCAACATCACACGGGGTGCAGCAACCGCCTTCCACGTGGTGCAACTACTGCTTTCAAACATGGTGCTACCGGCATCTGCACGCGATCGTCGCTTGCGCGGCTGTCGACTACACGTGGGTACCACGATACATAGCCACCACGGTGCACGGTTGGCCGCCTTGTCACGACCTTAGCTGGAATTGCCTAAGGCGTGAGGCACCCTTGCGGCCAAAGACGCGAACTTAGCTTGCGTCGCCTAAGTCGCGAGTCACCCTTATGGCAAAGACGCGAACTTAGCTTGCGTTGCCTAAGTCGCGCTTCGCCCTTGCGATCTTGCTCCGCAAGGATCAGCCCACTTTGTAACCTCTCGCAAGTCCCGAAGGACCTGTAAAAGAGAAAGAAGTTAGTTCGAAAGAACGAGCAACGGACAAGTCCCGAAGTCTCGCGAAAAGGGAAGCTTTACAAGCAATTCGTCGAACACCTTGTGTGCACAAGAGAAAAGAGGAAGAGGGAGAAAAACAAGGCTTTCAAGGATGAACGAACAGCTGCAAGCCCACAAACAGCCGCTCACCTGGTCCCGGGCGCAAAACCAAGTTCCCGTAAAGGTCACGTGCGAACTTGCGAAAGAGTGTTCAACGCCTGGTATATAACCGAAGCCCCATCCAGCCATGTGCCACCCGGGGGGTTCCTGGGGTATGAGATGGCTGACATTTTGGTGAGCGGAGGCAGCTCTCCGCTCACCTCCCACGGAACGCGAAAACGGGACTATTTTAGGCTGTTTTGGGGTTGTTTTGTTCGGTTCGGTGAGCGGTCGCTTTGCAACACTGCAGCTTGTTCGAACTTACATATTTACAAGCAAAATGACCCAAAACCATGAGAAAACATGCTATCAAGCAACTGTACATGCGGGTGTGAGCGACGAACGGTTCGTTGAACGAAGTTGTTGCGGGTGCGCGACGACCGTTCGTGACAATCTCCCCCACTTAAACTGTCGACGCCCTCGTCGATGCTTGTTGGTAGTTGTTGATGACTTCTTCTTCATGTCGCAGGGCATCTTCAGGCTCCCAACTGGCTTCAGTTCGGGGAAGCTTTCGCCACTTCACCAAGTACTCTGTCTGCTCCGCTCCGCTGGGTAGCTTTATCTTACGATCAGCTAGAATGGTTTCCACTCGCTTCTCGTAGGAGGCTGTGATGGGAGGAAGCCGAGTTGGAACACTTCGAGAAGTATCTTGCGGATCCGAATGGTAGGCCTTCAGGTTGCTGGCGTGAAGAACGTTGTGAATTTTGAACCACGCCGGCAGCTGCAACTTGTAAGAAACATTGCCTACCCTGCTGATAATTGGGAAGGGCCCTTCATACTTATGCACCAATCCTTTGTGAACTATGTTCCTGAAGAATTGGAGTGATGCTGGTTGGAGCTTTACCAACACCAAATCGCCAACTTTGAACTCTTGTGGTCGCCTTCCCAAGTCTGCCCACTTCTTCATCCGTTTTGCCGCCTTCTCCAAGTAGGCTCACGCAATATCGGCATTTCGATGCCACTCCTTTGCGAAATGATAGGCTGATGGACTACTCCCAGTATACCCAATTGCCATAGTGTGCGGAGTCGACGGTTGTTGTCCTGTGATAATTTTGAAGGGGCTCTTGTTGGATGCAGAGCTCCGCTGCAAGTTGTAGGAGAATTGGGCGATGTCCAATAGCTTCACCCAATCTCGTTGATTGGCACTCACGTAGTGCCGGAGATACTGCTCCAAGAGCGAATTTATTATTTCAGTCTGGCCATTCGTCTGGGGGTGGAGGCTTGTAGAGAAGTATAACTTTGACCCCAACAATTTGAATAGCTCGATCCAGAATCGTCCCAGGAACCGAGCGTCTCGATCACTAATGATATTGTGTGGGACTCCCCAATACTTCACTATGCCCTTCATCATCAGTTTGGCCGCCTCTTCAGCTGAATAGTGTAGGGGAGCAGCAATGAAAGTTGCATACTTTGAAAACCGATCGACCACCACGAGTATCGATCCAAGTCCCCCTACAGGTGGCAAGCTTGATATGAAGTCTAAGGAAATGCTCTCCCATGGCCTTTCTGGTACGGGCAACGGCTCCAAAAGTCCCACCGGCTTCCGTTGCTCCACCTTGTCTTGTTGGCAAGTAAGGCATGTTCGAACATACTCCTCCACATCAATCCCCATCTTTGGCCAGTAGAAGGCCCTCTCCACGAGAGCCAACGTTCTATGAATGCCCGGGTGTCCAGCCCAAAGGGAATCGTGACACTCTTTTAAGAGTTCACGCCTTAAATTGTCCACTCGGGGAACATAGACCCTATTCCCTTTCGTGTAAACAAGTCCCTCCTGGACCCAAAACCGTCGTGCCTTGCCTTCTTTGATGAGCTGCATCAGGATAACTGCCTGGGGATCACTATACAGTCCATCCTTGATTCGGGAAAGGAAGTTGGAGTGCAGTTGACTTGCTTGGCCTCTACCCTCTAGTTATGCAGCATTTACGCATTCCACCTTCCGACTCAGTGCATCGGCCACAACATTCGCCTTCCCAGGCTTGTACTCCATCGCCATATCAAATTCAGCCAGGAAGTCCTGCCACCGTGCCTGCTTTGGGGAGAGCTTCTTCTGTGTTTGGAAATAGCTCAGGGCGATGTTGTCTGTCCTCAGCACAAATCGCGACCCGAGGAGGTAGTGTCGCCAAACTCGCAGACTGTGGATCACTGCTGTCATCTCTTTCTCATGCACTGGATACCGCCTCTCGGTCTCATTGAGTTTGCGGCTCTCGTAGGCCACCGGATGACCTTCCTACATGAGTACTCCCCCAATAGCGAAGTTCGAAGCATCTGTATGGACTTCAAAGGGCTCTCCATAGTTTGGCAATTTGAGCACTGGTTCTTCTAGAACAGCAGCCTTCAGATCCTTGAATGCTATCTCACATTTGTCAGACCACTTTCAAGGCTGCTCCTTCTTCAGCAACTCCATCAGTGGGGTTGCCCGCTTCGAATATCCCGCAATGAAGCGTCGATAGTAGTTGACGAAACCAAGGAAGGATCTCAACTCTGGCACCTTCTTTGGAGTTCGCCATTCCGTAACTGCTTGCACCTTCGACTTATCCATCCGAATGGAGCCATCACCGATTCGATGCCCCAAGAATAGGATCTCAGTCTGAGCAAAGTAGCATTTCTTCCTTTTTACGAACAGAGTGTTCTCCCTGAGAACCTTGAAAATCGTCCGAAGGTGCTTGACGTGCTCCTCGAGCGTTTGGCTGTAGACGACGATATCATCCAAGTAGATGACCACGAACTTATCCAAATACTCTTTGAATAGCTGGTTCATGAGAGTATAGAATGTGGCCGGAGCATTGGTTAAGCTGAAAGGCATCACCAAGAACTCAAACGCTCCATATCTGGTCACACAAGTAGTCTTTGCTTCGTCACCTTCAGCAATGCGCACCTGCCAATACCCTGACCGAAGGTCGAGTTTTGAGAAATACTTTGCCTTGCCCAATTGATCGAACAAGTCCGCAATGAGCGGGATGGGATACTTGTTCTTCACTGTCACTTTGTTGAGGGCTCGATAGTCGACGCATAATCGGAGGCTCCCATCTTGTTTCTTCTGGAAGAGAACTGGAGCTCCGAAAGGTGCTTTAGAGCTGCGGATGAGACCACCGCTTAGCAGTTCACCTAACCGCTTCCTGAGTTCGGCCAACTCTGGTGGAGGTATGCGGTAGGGTGGTCTTGCTGGAGGCTTCACTCCCGGCTCCAACTCGATACTATGATCCATGCCTCTGCGTGGAGGGAGAGTCTTCGGCAACTCGGGTGGCATAACGTCTTTGAACTCTTTTAGGACGTTTGCCACCACAGCAGGTTCTTGAATGGCCTCCTCGTTGAGTGGCTCTAGCTTCATAGTAGCCACGAATGTCAACTCACCTTTTCGCACCCCTTTCTTCAATTGTAATGTCAAAATATGTTGGGGCTCCTTAGTTCCTCTCCGAGAGACGGGAACCACACAAGGGTCATCGCCTCCCATCATACATAGGGAGTTCAAGAACGGCATCGGCACCAATTTCGCCGTGTGCATGAACTCCATTCCAAGAATCACTTAGAAGTCGTCCAGTGGCACGGCCATCATGTTGGTATTTCCGCTCCAAGTCCCGATTTTTATAGGAACTCCCTTCGCCAACCCGGAGATTCGCTTAGCCTCCGAGTTCAACCCAAGTCGCTGTGCTTCGCGATCGGCTATGAAGTTGTGGGTAGCGCCCGTATCCACCATTGCACGGGTCATTTGGCCATTTAGCTTAATGTCTGTTAGGATCAAGAGCACTAAGAGGGGGGGGGGGTGAATTAGTGCAGCGGAAATCTTATAATAATTTAAAACCAAAAGCTGCGTTCGTTCAAAAACAATTATGATGCAAAGGCAAATTCTCAGTTTGTATCTAAGTGCAGTTTGCGTCTAAGCGCAGATTGCGGCTAAGCGCAGTTTTGCGTCTAAGCGCAGTTTTGCGTCTAAACTCAGATTTACGTCTAAATGCAGATTTACGTCTAAACGCAGATTTACGTCTAAACGCAGTTTTACATCTAAACGCAGTTTTACGTTTAAACGCAGTTTTACGTCTAAACGCAGATTTACGTCTAAACGCAGTTTTACGTCTAAACGTAGTTTTACGTCTAAACGCAGATTTACGTCTAAACGCAGTTTTACGTCTAGACGCAGATTTACGTCTAAACTTTGAAACTCGTTTGTATATTCGCAGAAGGTAGTATGCAGTTGAAATCAAGACGTAAACGTAAACTGAAATCTGATGATTGAGCAAAGAAAGCCGATTTACGTCCGAATGCAGTTTTACGTCTAAATGTTGAAACTCGTTCATAAAATCGTAGAGGACAGATTGCAGTTATTAATAGGATTAAAATGTAAGCGTAAACTGCAAGGAAGCTCGTTCGTAAAAGCGCGGAAAACAGTTCTGCAGAATCAAACGTAAACGTAAACTGTAATGTACGAAAATACGAGTTTACGTCTGAATGCAGATTTGGAAGAACAGCACTTAGAACTTGTTCGTGAAAGCGCAGAGAGCAGTAGTGATGAGGGAGGTTTGCAGTAATGATAAAGTGCTCGAAAATAAACGCAAACCAGAGATTTAGAGTGGTTCGGTCAGCCTTGACCTACTCCACTTTTGGCTTCCTCCACCGATGAGGTTGCCGACGTCAACTAGGTGCCTTCCTTCAATGGGCGAAGGCCAAACTTCCCTCTTACAGTTTCTCTCCTTTTGACAGGCTTAGGAGACAACCTTTACAGATGTTTTCTCTCCTCTCTTTTCAACTCAAACTTGAAGAACAGAAGGAGGAGGAAAACTAGCAGTTTTGAGCTCTAAGAACCACTGAAAAGATCAAGATTTCGGGTTAGTTCTTTTTCAATTCAGTGCTGAATGGGTGGGGTATTTATAGGCCCCAACCCAATTCAAAATTCGAGCTCAAAACGATCAAATCGATCAAATCCCAGAATTCTGGGATCAGGCGGTTGCACCTCTCGACTGGAGAGGTGGCACCGCCTGGCAGAGCTCGAAGACTGAGCTCTGCCGATTGCTTCTTCTCTGCCAGAGCTCGAAGACTGAGCTCGATGGTTGCATCACCTGGCAGAGCTCGAAGACTGAGCTTGGTGGTTGCATCACCTGGCAGAGCTCGAAATCTGAGCTTGGTGGTTGCATCACTTGGCAGAGCTCCAAACTGAGCTCAAGCTGATGCACCATTCTGCCAGAGCTCGAAGACTGAGCTTGGTGAATTCATCACCTGGCAAAGCTCGAGACTGAGCTCAGGCTGATGCACCACTCTGCCAGAGCTCGAAGACTGAGCTCTGTGGTTGCATCGCCTGGCAGAGCTCGGAACTTGAGCTCTGGCGGTGCAACCTCTTGGCTGGAGCGGTTGCACCTCCCAGCCGTGCAGCCCTGGCGGTTGCACCTCCTGGCTGGGGCGGTTGCACCTCTCAACCCCCACAGCCCAGGCGGTTGCACCTCCTGGCTGGGGCGGTTGCACCTCCCAACCCTGGCGGTGGCACCTCCAGGCTTGAGAGGTTGCACCTCTCAACCCTGGCGGTGGCACCTCCAGGCTGGAGAGGTGGCACCTCTTCACTATTCCAGCTCACTTGGTTTGGCTCCAAACTTGGTCCAAACCAGTCCGAACTTGGGCCTAATTGGCCCCTACTTGGGTTATAGGATTAACACCTAATCCTAACCCTAATTAACGTGCTAACTATGAATTTAAAGACATTTTCTAAGCTATTACAAAGTCCGCAAGTCAAGACTTCTTCTAGCGAGCTTCCGGCAAACTTCCGGCGGTAATCCGATGAACTCTCGGAAACCATTCTGCGGACTCCCGGCAAGCTCCTAGACTTCACGATTTGTTCTTAGCGAGTTCCAACGAGCTTCTTCGGCAAGCTCCGATCTTTCTCGGCGAGCTCCGCGAACTCCCAACGAATCTTCGGACTTCCGTCGAACTCTCGAACTCGCAACAAATCCTTCGCGCTTGACTCCGACACTTTGTTTCGCTTTATGTCTTCATCGTTATCATAGTTAATCCTGCACAATTAAAACAAAACTTCAATCGAGACAATTAATCCTAAGCAATTAACCAAGTTGTCCGACATGTCATTGGTCCCTCGACGCTTCGTCCGATTCTTCGGCGCATCGTCCTCTCGTGCAGCCTATTGCCCAATCGGCCAGTTGACTCCGCAACTCCGATATCCTTGGCACAATACCCGCTCTTCTTGGCCCGATGCCTGAGTCCACGGCCCGAAGCCTTCTGTCGATACGTCGACCGATCCACCGGCCCGACGTCCAATCTTCTGACATGTTCCTTCGGCACAACATGATATTCCTGCTTTAATTGTCTCATCCTGATCGAAGCATCCTGCGTCACTCAAAACGCAGATTAAATCATAAACATATATCAAGTAGTTTCATCATCAAAATACGAGATTCAACAATCTCCCCCTTTTTGATGATGACAACCACTTGATGACGGAGTTAAACTTAACTCCCGGAGTTTAAACAAACTCCCCCTATCAATATGCCATATTGATAGAACCTCTTAGATTCAAAAATCTAAGCAACATGTCATCATAAACGGAGTTAACCTTAACTCCCGGAGTTTAATCAAACTCCCCCTATCAATATGCCATATTGATAGAACCTTGAATTCACACTGAATTCAAGTCATTGCAATATTCATCATGAATACTTGCAACACGTCAACATGAACTTATGCATAAACTTATGCATCACATGTCATGTCATCAACATACTTCTCCCCCTTTGTCATCAACAAAAAGGAGAAGTATCACAATCAAGTGTTTGTGTGTGATATTGGTTCAACTCATTGCATGAAAAACATAATATCAAGTTTTATCATCATGCAAGTTTGCTAATATCAACATGAAAAATTACGATGTAAGCTTTTGATATCATAACGCAAACATTTCAAGTGTTTATCAATTGTAGCATTTCATCACATGGTAAGATATCAACGCGTAAAATTACGATACAAGCTCTTGATATCTTAACGCATGATGCAAACATGGCATAATGCAAGTTTGGCAATCATAGCATCAATTCATATATTTCTCACCCTTTGTTATCAACAAAACGGAGAACGATATAAGCAAATTTTAAACATAAGTGCTTGTAATTATTCATGTCATAACTAGGTTCATGTCATTTTCCAACAGTGAGTGATAGGATATCAATTATACAAACATCTCAAGGAAAACATGACATGGAGATAGCTTTGAAAACTTCTTCCCTTTTTTGTTATTATCTTTTTGCATGAAGGAGGAAGACTATTTGTGATACATGCTATTTGTGAGTTTACTTTGAGTGAAGTTAGAATCGATGAGAGATTAAATCATACTTCATTTTTACAAGGACCAAGATCTGTATGTGAAATAAATCCTTGCAAGTAAAAACACTTTCATCCATATTCATCAAATCCATTTTTCAAAAAAATATTTTTCACATGATGTGTGTATGAGAGATGTATTTGCTAGTTAATTACATATGTCAAAAATCAATGATATGAACTAAACTTGATATGACATATGCTTGTTAAGTTTGGAAGAGAGTGAACTTGATATGTTAGATTCAAGAGAATCCGAAAATGAAATTTGACTCTTTCTTCCATTCGGACAAGGTTTTGCTATAGATATTCAATTACAATCATGAAGGTAAAGCATGCTTGTTATCATGGAAGTTTTGTATTCAAGCACATAATTTTCAACATGTAATTGTGTAAAATCATTATGCCAGTCAAGTGATTCAATCATAAAGATAAGACATACTCATCATCATGATAGTATGATAGCAGGTTTACCATATACAAGCTAGCAGAAAATTTGTACATTTTAAGGCCCGCAAGCTAGCAATTTTGAGATGTTCAAGAAAGCAACTCTTGCTTCTTGATATATGCAAATTTGTCAAGTTTTGCTAGATGTGCAAGTTAGCATTTTTGCCTCTTGAGATAGGCAAGCTAGCAATCAAGTTTTTTCATCTTCTTGACTTGTACAAGCTAGCTATCTCCCCCTTTGTCATTGTCAACAAGGGAAAAACCCTTTACATCAATTTCTAAATCATGACAAAGGTAAGTAATCAAACTTATTTGTGCATCATTATAGTTTCAATGCACAAATTTATTAACATTACATTTCAAAAAATTTATGTATGATACCGAAAAATCAATCATCATCATGAGCATATCAAACATGATATTCAAGCATTCATGATACATCATTTTGGCAGCATGATCATAGATATTCAAACGATGGTATCTAGAATTCATTACATCCTATTATGCATGATCATTAACTCCTCATTTGTATTTCATGCATTATTTCATTTTATCAAAATTAGTTTCGAGATTCACATAATATCATGAAATCATTAATCTCGATAAAATGGGAAAAACATTTTCTTTTTAAGTGATTCTTTTAACACATCATAAAAAAGAAAAACTCATTCATAATTCAAGTGATTTACAAGATATCATAAATGAATTTATCACTTGCATTTCACCAAAATCGAAAACTCTTAGAGATAGAAAATGATTGAAGCATTTAATCTGATTGAAGAATGATTCATATTTAAAGTGTAGCATTTGTCAGATCTGAAATCATCAAGTATAACTTTAATATTTTCATTGCAACATTAAGCAAGGTTTCATTGAACATAATTTTGAATGATTCTTATAAATGCCTAAAACTTCTTTAGTTTTAATTTATGATTGACTTTATAATAGCATGCTCAAATCTTTATTTTTATGTCAAAACCATACATTATATTTAATAAACAAAGACAATGAAAAATATCAAGCCTTCCAGACAAAAGCCATGTATCGTCATTGAAAAGCAATATGAAAATATACATTCTTGCTTCTCAAGCACATAAGATTAATCTCACTAGGCGTAAAATCATTAGATTTCTATCTTGCATTAACATAAGACATGCAATTTTCATTATCATTTTCAAGATTACAAGCATGATCATATTTTTGCATTTTCATTGTTAAATTATTAAAAATATAATTTTCAAGAAAATTTAAAGAAGAAGAAAAGTGCATCATGAAAAGCATCATGTAATTTCGAAGTAAATTAGGGGGATTTCGATTACCTCATCATTGTAGGCTGTTAAGGCGTAGTTTGCCGCCTTGCTTTTGTTGACTTTCTCTTCTTCGGAGGAGCTCGATTCATCCCAATTTTTGTTCTTCTTCTTGCGTTTAAAGCAAGTAGTTCCATTCTTTTTGCTTTTTAATTTTCGTTTCATTTTAAGTTCACCATCACTTGAGCTTATGCTCGAGTGGTCTTCAAATGTTCTATGTCCCAAATCCTTCCTGTTCTTTGGAAGGTTGGTTTGTTCATCATTGTCCTCATCACTTGAGTCATCGCTCAAGTGGCATTCATTTGTCCAGAGTTCCAAATCCTTCCTGTTCTTTGGAAGGTGGTTCTCAAGTTCTTCACGTGCATTGCACGTCATTTCATATGTGATCAATGAACCAATTAGTTCTTCAAGTGGAAAATGGTTCAAGTTTTTCGATTCTTGAATAGCAGTTACTTTTGAATCCCAAGTTTTAGAAAGTGAGCGCAAAACTTTGTTAACGAGTTCAAAATCCGAAAAGCTTTTACCAAGTGATTTTAAACCATTGACGACATCCGTAAAACGGGTGTACATGTCAACAACGGTTTCGCTTGGTTTCATATGAAAAAGCTCGAAATCAAGCAGTAGAATATTAACTTTCGAGTCTTTGACTCTACTAGTTCCCTCGTGCGTGATTTCAAGAGTGCGCCAAATATCGAAAGCCGTTTCACACGTAGAAATCCGATTGAACTCATTTTTGTCCAATGCGCAAAATAAGGCATTCATAGCCTTTGCGTTTAAAGAAAAATTCTTCTTCTCCAAAACCGACCATTCGTTCATCGGTTTGGAGGGAAGTTGAAAACCGTTTTCAATGATATTCCATAAATCCAGATTTAGAGAAATTAAGAAAACTCTCATTCGAGTTTTCCAATAAGTGTAGTCCAATCCGTTAAAGAACGGTGGACGAAAGACCGAACAGCCCTCTTGAAAAGTCATTTCTCTCGATGTGTAAATCCGAAATGAGAAAAACCCCGCTCTGATACCAATTGTTAGGATCAAGAGCACTAAGAGGGGGGGGGGGTGAATTAGTGCAGCGGAAATCTTATAATAATTTAAAACCAAAAGCTGCGTTCGTTCAAAAACAATTATGATGCAAAGGCAAATTCTCAGTTTGTATCTAAGTGCAGTTTGCGTCTAAGCGCAGATTGCGTCTAAGCGCAGTTTTGCGTCTAAGCGCAGTTTTGCGTCTAAACTCAGATTTACGTCTAAATGCAGATTTACGTCTAAACGCAGATTTACGTCTAAACGCAGTTTTACGTCTAAACGCAGTTTTACGTTTAAACGCAGTTTTATGTCTAAACGCAGATTTACGTCTAAACGCAGTTTTACGTCTAAACGTAGTTTTACGTCTAAACGCAGATTTACGTCTAAACGCGGTTTTACGTCTAGACGCAGATTTACGTCTAAACTTTGAAACTCGTTTGTATATTCGCAGAAGGTAGTATGCAGTTGAAATCAAGATGTAAACGTAAACTGAAATCTGATGATTGAGCAAAGAAAGCCGATTTACGTCCGAATGCAGTTTTACGTCTAAATGTTGAAACTCGTTCGTAAAATCGTAGAGGACAGATTGCAGTTATTAATAGGATTAAAATGTAAGCGTAAACTGCAAGGAAGCTCGTTCGTAAAAGCGCGGAAAACAGTTCTGCAGAATCAAACGTAAACGTAAACTGTAATGTACGAAAATACGAGTTTACGTCTGAATGCAGATTTGGAAGAACAGCACTTAGAACTTGTTCGTGAAAGCGCAGAGAGCAGTAGTGATGAGGGAGGTTTGCAGTAATGATAAAGTGCTCAAAAATAAACGCAAACCAGAGATTTAGAGTGGTTCGGTCAGCCTTGACCTACTCCACTTTTGGCTTCCTCCACCGATGAGGTTGCCGACGTCAACTAGGTGCCTTCCTTCAATGGGCGAAGGCCAAACTTCCCTCTTACAGTTTCTCTCCTTTTGACAGGCTTAGGAGACAACCTTTACAGATGTTTTCTCTCCTCTCTTTTCAACTCAAACTTGAAGAACAGAAGGAGGAGGAAAACTAGCAGTTTTGAGCTCTAAGAACCACTGAAAAGATCAAGATTTCGGGTTAGTTCTTTTTCAATTCAGTGCTGAATGGGTGGGGTATTTATAGGCCCCAACCCAATTCAAAATTCGAGCTCAAAACGATCAAATCGATCAAATCCCAGAATTCTGGGATCAGGCGGTTGCACCTCTCGACTGGAGAGGTGGCACCGCCTGGCAGAGCTCGAAGACTGAGCTCTGCCGATTGCTTCTTCTCTGCCAGAGCTCGAAGACTGAGCTCGATGGTTGCATCACCTGGCAGAGCTCGAAGACTGAGCTTGGTGGTTGCATCACCTGGCAGAGCTCGAAATCTGAGCTTGGTGGTTGCATCACTTGGCAGAGCTCCAAACTGAGCTCAAGCTGATGCACCATTCTGCCAGAGCTCGAAGACTGAGCTTGGTGAATTCATCACCTGGCAAAGCTCGAGACTGAGCTCAGGCTGATGCACCACTCTGCCAGAGCTCGAAGACTGAGCTCTGTGGTTGCATCGCCTGGCAGAGCTCGGAACTTGAGCTCTGGCGGTGCAACCTCTTGGCTGGAGCGGTTGCACCTCCCAGCCGTGCAGCCCTGGCGGTTGCACCTCCTGGCTGGGGCGGTTGCACCTCTCAACCCCCACAGCCCAGGCGGTTGCACCTCCTGGCTGGGGCGGTTGCACCTCCCAACCCTGGCGGTGGCACCTCCAGGCTTGAGAGGTTGCACCTCTCAACCCTGGCGGTGGCACCTCCAGGCTGGAGAGGTGGCACCTCTTCACTATTCCAGCTCACTTGGTTTGGCTCCAAACTTGGTCCAAACCAGTCCGAACTTGGGCCTAATTGGCCCCTACTTGGGTTATAGGATTAACACCTAATCCTAACCCTAATTAACGTGCTAACTATGAATTTAAAGACATTTTCTAAGCTATTACAAAGTCCGCAAGTCAAGACTTCTTCTAGCGAGCTTCCGGCAAACTTCCGGCGGTAATCCGATGAACTCTCGGAAACCATTCTGCGGACTCCCGGCAAGCTCCTAGACTTCACGATTTGTTCTTAGCGAGTTCCAACGAGCTTCTTCGGCAAGCTCCGATCTTTCTCGGCGAGCTCCGCGAACTCCCAACGAATCTTCGGACTTCCGTCGAACTCTCAAACTCGCAACAAATCCTTCGCGCTTGACTCCGACACTTTGTTTCGCTTTATGTCTTCATCGTTATCATAGTTAATCCTGCACAATTAAAACAAAACTTCAATCGAGACAATTAATCCTAAGCAATTAACCAAGTTGTCCGACATGTCATTGGTCCCTCGACGCTTCGTCCGATTCTTCGGCGCATCGTCCTCTCGTGCAGCCTATTGCCCAATCGGCCAGTTGACTCCGCAACTCCGATATCCTTGGCACAATACCCGCTCTTCTTGGCCCGATGCCTGAGTCCACGGCTCGAAGCCTTCTGTCGATACGTCGACCGATCCACCGGCCCGACGTCCAATCTTCTGACATGTTCCTTCGGCACAACATGATTTTCCTGCTTTAATTGTCTCATCCTGATCGAAGCATCCTGCGTCACTCAAAACGCAGATTAAATCATAAACATATATCAAGTAGTTTCATCATCAAAATACGAGATTCAACAATGTCCACATACATAAGCTCACTACTTCCTGCTTTTTGTGCCTTCGTCTTCGTGTTCTCCCCCACTTGACCCCGCATAGCGTTCAACAAACGCATTGCTCCCATTCGGGGTCCTTGCGACTCCTCGTCGTCGCTGCTGGATTCTGAACTGCTCGAACTAAGAGCAACAGCTTTGCCCTTGTCCGATCGGGGAGGGTGGATGGAAGCCGTCAAAGCATTGAGTGCCTGTTTCTGTGGGCACTCCCTTACCATGTGCGGTCCTCCGCACAAGAAGCATCCTCTAGGTTTTGAGGCCTTGCCTTTTGGGTTCGACCCTTTGTGGGAGCTCTTCTTCTTTTGTTCGCCCTCGAGCTCCTTCCCTCGAGAATGTTTTGGAGGGCGGTTTCCTGAAGATTGTTTCCTTCTCGCTGGGTCTTCCAAGGAAACAAAGTCGGTGAGCCTTTCTGTAGCTGCAATTGCCCCGACCACATCGGTAACATTCCTATGATTTAGCTCCTATTGAGCCCATGGTTTCAAACAATCAAGGAAGCTGAACAACTTGTCCTTCTTGGACATGTCCTGTATGTCCAGCATTAGTGCAGAAAATTGCTTCACGTAGTCTCGGATGGTGGTACTTTGGCGGAGTTGTCTCAACTTCCTTCTTGCGACGAACTCTGTGTTCTCCGGTAGGAACTGAGTTCTCAACTCCCGCTTCAAGTCTTCCCATGTGTCGACTCGACACCGCCCTTGTTGGATCTCCTCCCAACGAGTTTGCCACCAAAGTTTCGCATCTCCGTTCAGATACATTGTTGCTATAGAAACTTTGGTATCTTTAGAATCGGGCCTCGTAGCTCGGAAGTATTGCTCCATGTCGAACAGAAAGTTCTCAAGCTCCTTGGCATCTCTAGCCCCTCCGTATCCATGGGGCTCAGGTGCCCTCAAGTTTTGTGGCGGTGAAATGCTGGTGTTGCCTCCTCCCGCATTTAGCGTTCTTGTGAGCATAGCCACCTTTGCCGTGAGTTCCGCCACAACATCCTGTAAGTGCTGCACGGAGTCCTTGGTATCATCAGACAGTCGGTCGACTAGGGCCTCGACCTTGTCAATCCTGGACTCTGCTTCCTCTTGCGAGCTCTCTACCCCAACAAGTCTTTGTTGGCCATGGTAGAGTTCCTCCATGCTCGCTTCTAGAACATCCAGGCGGGTTTCCGCCGTCGTGAGTCTCTCCTTATGACTCTTTTTCCCAGTTAGCGCACCAGATTGCGCTTCCTCTGCTCGCGGAGAGTTGCCAACTTCTCGCTCATCCTATTCGCTGCCACGATCCTCGTGAGCGGCTCCAACAGCATGAGAGCAAGTGTGCACATGCAGCCCACCTGTGGCTGCTTGGGGCAAGGTTTCGACTTGCCCCGTCTTGCTTGATTCGCCACGATGCTTTGCCATGGCGAAGTTGCAAAGTTCGTTCGCTGTTCGATCGAAGAGCTTGCCCGCTCTGATACCACAATGTCACGACCTTAGCTGGAATTGCCTAAGGCGTGAGGCACCCTTGCGGCCAAAGACGCGAACTTAGCTTGCGTCGCCTAAGTCGCGAGTCACCCTTGTGGCAAAGACGCGAACTTAGCTTGCGTTGCCTAAGTCGCGCTTCGCCCTTGCGATCTTGCTCCGCAAGGATCAGCCCACTTTGTAACCTCTCGCAGGTCCCGAAGGACCTGTAAAAGAGAAAGAAGTTAGTTCGAAAGAACGAGCAACGGACAAGTCCCGAAGTCTCGCGAAAAGGGAAGCTATACAAGCAATTCGTCGAACACCTTGTGTGCACAAGAGAAAAGAGGGAGAGGGAGAAAAACAAGGCTTTCAAGGATGAACGAACAGCTGCAAGCCCACAAACAGCCGCTCACCTGGTCCCGGGCGCAAAACCAAGTTCCCGTAAAGGTCACGTGCGAACTTGCGAAAGAGTGTTCAACGCCCGGTATATAACCGAAGTCCCATCCAGCCATGGGCCACCCGGGGGGTTCCTGGGGTCTGAGATGGCTAACATTTTGGTGAGCGGAGGCAGCTCTCCGCTCACCTCCCGCGGCACGCGTAAACGGGGCTGTTTTGGGTTGTTTTGGGTTGTTTTGCTCGGTTCGGTGAGCGGTCGCTTTGCAACGCTGCAGCTTGTTCGAACATACATATTTACAAGCAAAATGACCCAAAACCATGAGAAAACATGCTGTCAAGCAGCTGTACATGCGGGTGTGAGCGACGAACGGTTCGTTGAACGAAGTTGTTGCGGGTGCGCGACAACCGTTCGTGACAGCCTGGTGACTACCAATGATCCTCGCCAACACACGGTCGTGATGCATGACTGTGGCAAACACAACGATGCTACACTACTAGCAGATAATAAATAATAAATCCATTGATCAAACATAAGAAATCGTTTATCGCTACCAATCAAGCGATAGGACAAATTAGATAGAAAAATAGATCGATAATACACGATGAATCATTCATGCATCATAAACAAAAATCGATTAACATCTTTTCGCAAGCGAAAGATGCTAACAAATAGATCCGAAAGTATTTGATTTGAAAGGACATGGCTCTGATACCAATTGTTAGTATAAAATCTATAATCATGCTATTTGTAATACAAAATGAGTTTCATGCTAAAATTTGAAAGTAAATAACAATAGATCTAAACAATATTATGATGTATACCTTTCGTTGCTATTAAGAAAAATAAACTTTATCTGATTTATAGGCGCACCATTGTCAGATTTTAGATGTCAATCTGCAAGAAGAACTAGACACTCTTTCTCTCTTCTTATCGTTTCACAGGACAACTATAATTGATGGATTCAGGAACATAAGAATATGAGAGAAGGAATATCTATAATCTCTCCACTATTGTAACATCCCTCATTTCTGAATTTTCGTATAAGTTTCTAGTTGTAATGTAAGTATCTATTTTAAATTGATAAAAGAGCCAAAGTATGAATCTGAGAACTAATTCATAAGATTTGGGGGATTTGTTCAAAAAAAAAATCTGAGGACCTATATGTAAACCCTATGGACCTAATCATAAATATAATAATACAAGGACTAAACTGTAAAATACACAAAATTACAAATCCCACCGAGAAAGAAAGAAAGAAGAAGAGAAAAAAAATGGGGAAGAAGAAGAAGAAAAAATTTGGGGCTTTGATGTTTCTTGCTCAAATCTTCTCATTTAGGGTCATAATTCTCAAAGACAAGTATTCTAATCCTATCCTACAAAATTATTAGTCTTTGATCTCATATTTATTCTGAATTTTTCGAAAGATTTCAGCCTTGAACCTGATATTTCTCTTGTTAGATACAAAAAATCATGGATCTGAAATTTTTCGGTAAACTGACCCCTATACATTGTTTCAGCCATAATTTTTAGCACTAAATGTAGATTTAGACAGGACCTTATTCATTTGAAAGTAGACTCTTATACCTTTCTTTTGACACTGATTTTGAAAATTTTGGACACCGAATACTTACCCAAACGTCTGTTTCAAATGAGCCTATGGATGCTGCAAAATAGGGATCAAAATTTCTAACCTTTCGATACTAAATTGCCTTTAAGTCCCTGTTGGAAATTCTGAATTGTACCAAACTGATTTCATTTGAAACTAGACTTTTAAACCTTTCTTTTGATATATACATTGAAAATTTTGGAATTCAAATGCATATTCTTCTATCTGTTGATTCCGCTCTATGGATTCTGCAAAACAATGATTTAGTTTTGGACCTTTGGTCACTAAATCAATGGTAACTCCTTGTTGGAAACCTTGATTCATATAAAACTTATTTCATCATAAAATAGATTGATATATCTTTCGGCGGTAGCTTTCTTAAGGGTATTGGAGCATAATTGATAATCTGAAGTATTTGTTCTATGTGCCTCTTGAATTCTGTCAGAAATCGAGCTTTGGTCGATTTCGTGTATTCTGTTTCATTCGTTCGGAAATAGATTTCATTCAGTCCCCTTCGCTCAATTGAGGCTTATGTTAGTACTTGAATTCTGGTTTGCTCTTGTCTGTAAATTATTTACATTCTTGAAACATCTTGTGTAACGTTTATGCTATATCGCATTGACTCATATAGGCACATGTATATCCCATTGTTCCGCATTTGCTTTCGATATGTGCCTATTTTAATTTCATTCCTTGGATATTGAATTTATCTAACCTTCTTATTTGAATTGAGCTATATATAATTGCTTGGAATCCGTGTATACTCTTGCTTTCATTTCATTCCAAATCTGAATACATTTGTGAGAGATTGTTGCTTGCATCGTATTGACTCGTAAAGGCACATGTACATTTTGTTGTTCCACGTGTGCTTCCGATATATGCTATTTATTGTTCATACTGCCCTTTTGTACTCTGGTGTTGTGGGATAATGTGAATCTTTGTCAGAAATGGTAAAGGGAGTTATGCATAGAGCCTGCGATGCTATACCGGGCCCCTCTGACTTTACCTAGACGTGGGTGGATGGAGCTCCCAGACGTGGGAGACTTCTGTCTGGTGGTTATTCAGAAATTGATGAATCACATTCTGTTTGTGGTCCCACTACACCTTCTGTATGTTTGATATGATATATAGAGCTTTGGTTATGTGTTTCTATATATGCTTTGGATAAGAATGATATGAATGCAACATCAAATACGACGTTTGAGCTTTTGTTTGGTATTTGTTATTTATATGCTCCGAAATGTTCCATACGCCATTGATATGCTGCGGAACATTTCATACGCCACTGATAAGCTCCGAAACATTTCATTTGTTATTTATATGCTCCGAAATGTTTCATTCATTGTTGATATGCTTCGAAATGTTCCATATGCCGTTGATATGCTCCGGAACATTTCATACGCCATTGATAAGCTCCGAAATGCTTCATTTGTTATTGATATGCTCCAAAACGTTTCATTCGTTGCTGATATGCTCCAATTATTCTATGCCCCATCTGTTGTGAACCAAATATGTTTGATTAAAATGTCATTTGTGATTTTGCACCTAATGATATTATGTCTATGAATTCTTATATTATGCCTTACATTTTGAAACTTTATCTCTTTGGAAATTGTCCTCTTTTGACATGGATATGTTAGTCACTTGCTGAGCTTTATATGCACACCCCGTTGTTGTATAAATTTTTCAGGATAGCTTGTCGCTTGCTTAAATATTAAGATTGAGCTGAGGTAGTGGAAAGCTAAAAGATTTTGGGCAGATCTTTATTAGTATATATGTTTTTGTTGTATAAGCACACTATGCATCTAATGAAATGTTGACGATGAATCTAAACTTGTGGATAATGTATAAGTTTAAAGGACCTCTCATGTTTAGGATTCTAGAATGTTAAGTTCAATTTGTGTAACGATATGAACTTTAGTAAACGTTGGTTTTGTGACTGTACAGACTCCCACACTTGTGAATTTATGTTGTGGTTATTATTTTGGTGAGTTGGGTTCATATTTTATGAATCATCGAGTGATGTGTTGTATGTTTATGAATTCCACAGGGTTTATAAATTTGTAGATTATAGAGGTGAAATTTTGATCTGAATATTTCCTTAGTGACCTCAAATGTTAGTTTGGATCCTGGATTGATTTGTTTTCTTGAATTTTAATATTATCGATATTTTGAGTGGCGTGACAACTGTGTCACGTGAGAGAAGAACTATAATCTCTCCACTATGTCATACACTCATATACTGTTATGTTCTCATGATGTGTCCTTAGGAGGTATTGTGTATCTATAGGCAAAAGCATAGGGTCTAGGATAAGTAATTAGGAGAGTTCCTCCCATCAAAGACATCTCCTAATGAATCTTACCTTAATTGAATTTCTTTTCTATTAGTCAACAATTATAATCAGAATCCAATCATATCTATAATATATCTTACCTAATTAAATAAAACCATATAATCTAATAAATAAATCTAATTCTTTTATGTGATCAGAAGTACTTTTTTGTTGGGAAAAAAAAAAGTTCAAAGTTCATGCAGAACTAGAATGAGGCACTTTATTGATGGGATCATAGTCATACACTTCATAGTTACATATGTAAACTTGTACAACTTTCATAGTGGGCATCGTGTAGCATGTCATATGGAACGATCTACTTCATATCTTCTGTTCTCGCTTCTGCTATTACTTCATGGAGCACCCTTCAAGAGTTGTTGCAGAGAACCCTAGTGATCTGGAGGAGGTGTATGCAGCCTGTTCCAAGATTCCAGATCAATGGAATGATGATAATTGATGCCATTTCCATGGTACTCACTTCCGCTATCATCCTTACTTTCACCAATGGAGTTTCCTAGTTGATCGACAGCCTTACTTGCTCCCTCTTCCTTAACATTGGCTGATTCACTGAAGCTGGTTGGTCTTACACCATTTTGGTTCTCCACTAGCTGGTGCCTGTTTGCAGAAGTCATACTCCTCAGCTGGTGATGCATGAGAACTTCACTCATATCAAGCTTTATCTTGCGGTGATTGAGATCTGCGGAGGATGACCCGATGGTGGAATTTGCAGGTATGAGCAGAATTATCATTAGAACGAGGCTAAAGAGCTTCATGCTTCCACCTTTAGTTTCAACTTCTATCTCAAGCTTAGCAGCATATATATATAAGCTCAAAATTTTGGATTAGTGGACAATGATAAGAAAAGTTCATGATGCCCACGCACTATGGAAAGTAAATTCACCACATGATACCTGCCTTGGTGTGACTCAGCTTTTTTGAGTGATACTTTGATGCATCAGTGAGCCTTTTCCTCCCTGTTGTCATCATTTCTAGAAATCATTAGATGAAAACCGTTACTGTGTGCCATTGAAACTTCATGTTGGAGAGTCTAAACAATGTAACTGGATACGTTTTACGGAAAAGCATAGTCCTCTTTTACAGGCTGGCCCTGTTAGTTTGCTATTTCTCAGATTCCATTACGTGACTACACTTTTCCTATTCATATTGTTCTTTGTATGTAATAAATATATCATGGTTTGGTCTTTGGAGTTACGTCTCATGCATAACCTTTTGATTATTTAATGTCATATTTTATGTGATCAAAATTACCTTTGGCTAGGTTTACATAGATTCAAGCTTTGAGTGTGGTTTGGGCTTAGTTCAGTCTACATCCTATTTCATTATAAAGTTAATATGATTGCGCCATAAATGCCATCATTTCTATTTAGTTTTTTCTTTTATTTCTGGTGCAAACTAAGGTCATTTCTATTAGAAGAACCATAATCCTGATCATGTAAAATCATTATACCTTTCAGATTTTGTTGTTTTTCTCATCCAAATTCTACCCTGTTGGTATCTTTCATGTTACTATTAGTGTTACTTCATATTTTCCTTCCATGTACATAATTTTGTTCTTTTTAAATCTTGCGATGATAATTTTAAGAAGATCCACTTTTTAAATCTTGCGATGGTACATCTTCAAGGTTTTATGCACTGTCTGAATATTCCAACATAAACATTAAGAAGAAAAGAAACACCAATATATCTCTCGAGAAAGGAAGAGATAAAAGCAGGAAATGGGACCTCATGTTGCAAAAGTTTTCATCCAATAAGTACATATTCATCTAGCATTCTTATTGTTCTTACTGTTGGTCTCAATATACTTGAACACGACAACGTAAGAAAGAACCATGTGCCAGGAAAAGCATGGAATAGATTCAATGCTAATGTCTAGTGCACAATAAGCCTTGATGAGTATGCATCACCAGACAGATACAGTGGGAACATTTGGAATATACTCAACAGCATGGACCACTCTGAGTGGAAATATGTGGAATAGATTCATTGGAAGATCATATTCCAGAAAACCTTTCATGTGCATGCTTTGTTGCCTGCTTTTTATCCATGCTTTTAGAAAACGTGAAATTGACCCACATTTGTTGAGTTTGTGATCTTAACTCAAGCCCATATATAGTTTTCTACCATGAGATCTATCATCTGATATGTGAAGTGGGATGAGCCGACTTTTGTAGGTCTATCTATAGCCGTTAGAGCATTAAAAAAGTACATTTTATACATGATTGTAGTTGTTGAATCACTTGTTTTCTGCTTTGGATACTTGGAATTGAGAGGCAGTCTTTTATATTGGAAAGTGTTGGATGATTCTTGTGGGAACAAAATAGAATATCCGTTTTCCAGCAATCAGACAACGCCTACTCCACTTTGTTCATGACTTGCTCTTTGCACTTGGTTCATGACTTACTCTTTGACAACCAATTTACCATGGCAATATACTTTGCAGAACTGCTGATTACTAATGTTAGACTCTGGGTGACACACCACTATCCGTTGACTGCTGACCTTGACCTGGGTGGATTCCCCACGATAATTTCTAATGCATGTCTACGTCTGGTGGCTTTTGACGTTGGTGGATTCCCCACAACAAAAAAGGTATTAATGTCACTTCCTGAGGCCCTGCTGTAAGTGCTGAATTCTGTCTCGCACTTTTTGGGATGCCTTAAGGATAGACTAAGTTCAGCAGTATATTAGGCTAACAATTGACTGGTGATGAAGCTTTTTTCAATTCTACTGTGGTGAGGATATAGGAGTCAAACTTGAAGTTCTTAGCTTTGCTCCTAATATTCTTAGCAGCAATGATTGGCATGAATCATCAAACTGCAGATGTAAAAGAAAGCAGTGGCAAGGTAGCCTTTGGAACAATGATGGGGATGGATAATGTTTAATAATGATGGAAACAATCATCTTGGTAGGGTAGTACCTCCAGACTTGCTGAGTGGTTGGATAAATTAGCAGAATGAAATTGGCCCAACTGATATCAGCTCGGTGAGGAATCTGAGGAAAATGTACATTATGGTATTATGGTACCAATGCAACGAAGTCATGGGATAATAATAAGATTATTTCTTTATGATTTAGGGGATCATAGTTTGAATTATGACAATTACCTTTTTATTTGTAGGGTTTAAGTCTCATGAACTATAAATCTTTAAGAAAAATGTATGTTATTGTATCTATGCAAATGAGAAATATGATGGTAAAATTGTTTTCTTGTAATAATCTGGAATTTGATTTACAAATATAATCTCTTTATCATTTGTAGAGATAAGATTGGTTGCCTTGATCCTTCCTCGATCTGGACGAGACGATCATGTCCGGAGTTCACCTTTTTATTTTACCAATATGATTACTCATGCATCATGAAAAGAATTAGAGAACACATTTTCTTTTTTACTTTAAAGTAAAATAAAATACTTAGAAAACTAAATCAAGTTAGTTTATAGGAAAACAAAATAAGTGAGATTCAAATTCTTATGATGTCTTATGATGTCTTCTAAAATTCTCATCGTCCTAAGTGAGATTCAAATTCTCGATGAAGTTAGTTGGACGTATAATGGCATCCCCAAATCCCTATATAAAAATTATGAAGTAATGCATCCTTTAAAATATTTATATAAAAAAATCTAGGAGATCATGTTAGAACATAAATCAATAATATTTTAAATAAATAAAAATATATAAAGAATAAAAACATGTTTGATGCTGTCCTAAGGCAAATCTCGCTCAGATGATGTTAAGAAGATATCTTAAGGTACAACCATCCTTCCTGTGTGCACAAGCATGGAAGGATAAGGAAATCTCTTTCAATTCAAGCAGCAAATGAGAAAAAAAAGGAATAAAATATATGATGAGAACAAATATATGTATCCTTCCATGACCTAAATCAGAAGATTGATTTCAATACTTTATAGGAAAGACCCAAGTGAACAACCCAAATGATCAAACATAAATTACATGTTGAAACATAAAGGAAAGGAAAAAACAGAAAGGAAGAAAAAACAGAAAGAGGAAATAGAAAATTTAGAATTTTTTTGTTTTATAATCATAACAATCCGCCACAAAAATTAATTTTTAATATTACTAAAAATAATATAAATAAATAAGAAGCAATGTTCAAGCTTATATTATTGGTCAATGAGGTGCCTCTATAAGATTTAAACTTTAGTTAATGGAAAAAGTGTATATCTAAACGAAACATAGTGAATATATTCTTGAACTACGTTCGTTTCACTTTTGAATCGCATCTTATAAAAAATTCAGAGCTATGCTCTTTTTATCTCTCTATACATAACACTAGTAATGCGTTCCAAATGAAAATTCTTATTATATAATTATACTAACATGTCAAGTGTTCTCCTGACCAATCAATTAATTTATTCTTTTAAGAAAAACTATTTATTCAAACTTAGGCCTATGGTAGGCCTAAAAAAATGTCCATTTACAAAAATGTTAGTATCTTATACTCTATTTTTATATTTTTGTTTTATATTATTGTTTTATATTTATAGTAATATTTCTATCTATATACTCTCTAGTATCCTTATACTCTCTAGTTCAAATTATCCAATAATTAAAGTATGTGCTATATTAGATCTTGACTTAGTATTAATAACTTATTAAAAGGTAGCATTAGATTCAAATCTTATGATATATCATCTATTACATAATTGACTAAGGTTTAGAAGATTATGCTTTAAATCATCTACTAATAACACATCTTCAATCAAGATGTTTGATTTGTTACCTATGGTTCCTTTGTCAATGATTTTACCTCTGTTGTTATCTCCGAAGGTGACAAACCCTCTGTCTTGACTATTGAGCTTAGAGAATTGAGTTGGATCTCCGATTATGTGCCTTGAACATCCATTATCAAGATACCATCTATTGAATCTCGTATTTTGATGATGAAACCACTTGATATGTGTTTATGATTTAATCTGCATTTTGAGTGATGTAGGATGCTTCGATCAGAATGAGACAATTAAAGCAGAAAAATCATGTTGTGCCGGAGGAACATGTTAGAAGATTGGACGTCAGGCCGGTGGATCTGTCGACGTATCGACAGAAGGCTTTGTGCCGTGGATTTGGGCATCGGGCCAAGAAGAGCGGGTATTGCGCCAAGGATATCGGAGTTGCGGAGTCAACTGGCCGATTGGGCAATAGGCTGTAAGAGAGGACAATGCGCTAAAAAAACGGACAAAGCGTTGTAGGACCAATGACATGCCGGACAACTTGATTATTGCTTTGTATTAATTGTCTCGATCGAAGTTTTGTTTTACAAGTATATGATTAACTACGATAGCTTGAAGACATAAAGCAAGTCTACCAGAGTCAAGTTCGATGGGTGAGAGTCCGAAGATTCGTCGGAGATGCTGTTGGAACCAATCGAGAAGGAATCGGAGACTTGTCAAAGTTTTCAAAAGTCCGCCGGAGAGATCGTTGGAGGTTCGCGGAGATCACCGAGAAGGTTCGACTACTCGCAGAACTCGCCACAAGACCGGGAGCCTGCTAGGAGTCCGTTGGAAGAAATCCGAGGGTGTATCGGAAGTCTACCGGAAGTTCACCGAAAAGCTCATCGAAAGGAAACTCGATATTACCGGTTAAAAACTTGCTTAGGACTATCTCTTAAGCTCATAGTTTGCATGTAATTAGGGTTAGGATTAAGGGTTAATCCTATAACCTGGTTAGGGGTCAATTGGACCTGAATTCGGACTGGTTTAGGCCAAGTTTGGAGTCCAACTAGTGAGCTGAAATAGTGTAGGCTGTGGCACCGCCAGATTAGGCGGTGGCACCGCCAGATTAGGCGGTGGCACCGGCCAGAACCCGAGAACTGAGCGGTGGCACCACTGGACTGAGCGGTGGCATCGCCCAGAACCCGAGAGGTCGGGCGGTGGCACCACCAGCCTTGGAAACCCAAGAGAATTCAAAATTTGGAGCCCAAATTTGAATCCTCTTTAGCAAGTCTTATGTGCAATAGCTTAAGTGTTCACCTCCCTCTTTCTCTTTAAAAAATCTATAAGAGTGTGAACCACTTGTAAAGGTTGTAGAGGGGTATTTGTCCTTCTCCTTCAAAGTGATTTGCTAGTGAAAGTTGGGAGCCTCATCGAAGAAGGCTTCCCAAGTGGATGTAGGTCATTTTGACCGAACCACTTTAAATTGATGTGTTCCTTGAATGTGTGAGTGATTACCTTTCTTAAATCGTTATTTACATAGCAACAAGCTTTCGGTTTTTATCTTCTCACTTTACTCGAGCTACTTTCACCAAGTCATTCATTGTCGAATCAAAATCTCTACGTATTTATGAAATCGTTCTCGAACTTACGAGTTTTAATCCGCTGCACTAAGTCACCCACCCTCTTGCTCCTAGCTTGTGATTTATTACAAAGCTTGAATCATGTTGTTTGGCATGTCATTGGTTCATCGACGCTATTGAATCTCATATTTTGATGATGAAACCAATTGATAAGTGTATATGAATTGATATGCATTTTGAGTGACGTAGGATGCTTCGATCAGGGAGAGACAATTAAAGCAAAAAGAATCATGTTGGGTCGGAGGAAAACATGTCAAAAGATTGGATGTCGGGCTAGAGGATCGGTCGACGTATCGACAAAAGACTTCGGGCTATGGATTCGGGCATTGGGCCAAGAAGAGCAGATATTGTGCTAAGGATATCGGAGTTGCAGAGGTTAATTGGTCGATTGGGCAATAGGCCATAAGAGAGGACGATGCGCCAAAGAATCGGATGAAGCGTCGATGGACCAATGACATGCCGGACGACATAATTCATGCTTAGTAATAATTGTCTAGATTGAAGTGTGTTTTTAATGTGAAGGATTATCTACGATAGCAAGGCATAAAGCAAAATGAAGTCCCGGAGTCGAGAACGCGATTTCATTGGGAGTTTGAGAGTTCATCGGAAGTCTAGACATTCGTCGGAAGTTCCGCAGGAACTAGCCTAGAAGTCTCAGAGCTTTTAGAGAAGCTCGTCAGAACTCGCCAAGAAGATCATCGTGAAGTCCAAGAGCTTACCAGGAGTCCGCTGGAACATTGCCGAGAGATCGTCAGAAGATCGCCGGAAGCCCGTCGGAAGAAACCAAGACTTACGGACCTGTTTAGCTTAAGTATGTCTTAGATTTTGTAGTTAGCACATAATTGGGATTGGATTTGGACCAACCCAATTATGAGCTAGTTGGGCCCATGAAGGACTGTGTTGGGCCCAATGAAAAGCCCAAACAGTGACCCAAGAAGTGGCAAAGTCTTCGAGACTATGTCAAGTGGTGGTACCACCAGTTTGGGCGATGGTACCGCCCCTGACAGGGTGACAGGCGGTGGTACTGCCCTTGGCAGGGTGCCAGGCGATGGTACCACCAGTCTGGGCGATGGTACTGCCCAGTGGCCCAGTGCCAAGCGGTGGTACCGCCTAGTGTAGTGTTAGTGTCAGACTGACACTAGCGGTGGTACCATATAGTATTGGCGGTGGTACTACCCGGACCTAGGAAACCCAGGATGAGATATTTTTAGGCTCCAAGTTTGAATCAAATTAAAGCCTATAAATACCCATCTCATCCCTAATTAACACACACAAGCACAAAGAGTTTAAAAGTGAAGAAACGTTGTTGTAATCACTTGAGTAATCCTCTCCTCTAGTCTAAGTCTAGAAATCTGTTTAGGAGGCGTGTGTGTGCTTGTAAAGGTTGTCTCCTAAACCTATGAAGAGGAGAAGAGAGGTGTAAAAGGTAGTTGGTCTTCACCTATTGAAGGAAGACCGATAGTGGATGCCGGTGGCCTCGACGGAAGAGGAATCGACGGAGTGGATATAGATCACGACGATCAAACCACTATAAAAATCTGGTTTGCTTTTTTCTTTAGCAATTTACTTTAACTGCAAACCACTTTACTTGCTTTACATCCATTATACTCTTCCATGCACTTTCAAAGTTATTACCTTATGAAATGATTTTTCGTCGGAAACAGATTTAATTGCAACGAAGTTTTGAACCGATGTAATTTTTACCACTGCACTAATTCACCCCCCCCCTCTTAGTGCTGACTCTTTTCCTAATAGTTGGTATCAGAACCTCGTTTTTTCATTTGGTTTAACACCCAACGTGAAATGACTCTTTTCGACTTTCATGAGGGTTACTCTCTCATTTGTCCTCCCTTTTTCAATAGGATGAACTACACATATTGAAAAACTTGAATGAGAATTTTCTTGCTTTCGTTAAATCTCGATTTATGGAATATTATCGAAAATGGATTTCAAATGTCTTCTCTTCTAATAAACCATTGGAATGATTTGGAGAAGAAGACTTTTTCTTTATATGCGAAAGCTATAAATGCTTTATTTTGTACCTTAGACAAAAACGAATTCAATCGGGTTTCTTTGTGCAAAACGACTTTCGATATTTGGCACATTCTCGAAATCAAACACAAAGGCACAAATAGAGTTAAAGAGTCTAAAGTCAATCTTTTATCGCATGATTTTGAACTTTTTCGAATGAAGCCTAACGAAACCATTGTTGACATGTATACCCCTTTTACAGATGTTGTCAATAGTTTAAAAGCTCTTGACAAATGTTTTTCGAATTTTAAACTTGTTAACAAAGTTTTACACTCACTTTCTAAAACTTGGGACTCTAAAGCAACAGCCATATAAGAGGCCAAGGATTTAAACCGTTTTCCACTTGAAAAACTAATAGGATCTTTAAAGACCTATGAATGAGTTTTATGACACATGTTGAATATGATGAACTTGAGAACCACCTTCCAAAGAACATAAAGGATTTGGCACATCGAACAAAAGAAGACCACTCGAGCGAAAGCTCAAGTAATGATGAACTTGAACTTCTCACAATAAAACTTAAAAAGTACTTAACGGCTCCTCCGAAGACGAGGAGAAAGCAATTTGGGACGAAACAAGCTCCTCCGAAGACGAGGAGAAAATCAACAAAGGCGAGGTGACAAACTACGCCTTAACGGCTTTCGACGATGAGGTAATCAAAATGCCCTTAGTTTATTTCGAAATTACATAATGCTTTTCATGAGTTATTTTTAATTTAGAAAAATTATTTTTTTTACAAAAATTACATGTTTAATAAATAAAAATTCAAAAAATTAGGAATCAAACTTATCTAGTAATTTTGAAAATAATCATAAAAATTACATGTGTTATGATAAAGGAATAAAATGTTAGACTTAAATCATGCTAGATGTTTTAATAATGTGTATCTTAATGATTTTCAAATTATTGAAAACACTTTATGAAATCATGCTTGATGAAATAATGTAATGATGCATAATGATCGTGCTTAATAAATTTATTTTTTAAAATTATGCATGATGATTTGAAGTAATGATGATTTTTGGGTGATTTATGCCTTATTGATCTTTGTCGTAATAAATCTTGCACTTTCGGTTTTAAACATGATGTATATTTTTATTTGGCATAAATGAAATAAAATCACATGAATTGAAATAACTAAAAAAAGGAAAATATTTTTCTTGAAAATTATTTTTCTCTATCTTATTGATTTTGATGAATCCATTTGTATCAATTTTACGAATCTCTTGGACTTTGAAAATGATTTTGATGATTTAAATTTGAATAAATTTTTATTCAAATTATGATCTTGATTTCTTGATATTTACAAATTAAGATTTATTATGAATCAAGATTTTTCATTAATTGTTCTCCTAGGATTCTTCTTAGTATTTTATTTAAAGAAGAGATTAACTATATGAATCATGTCTTTTGGTATTTAAGCGGTCTTATCTTTGATGACATAATTTCTTTGCATTTATGGCACAAATACCTTGAAATGATTAAAATATTTTATATTATTATGTTCTTCTCTTATTCTTTCTTGTTTACAATGATAAAAAAGGGGAGACGTTATGATCATGCATGGTAGGATTTAATTTGACAAATTGATACCATCATGATATGAAATATTTATAATTTGGAATGATACATGTAATACTTCAACTTATGATATTGATGCATGCAATAATGAAATATTCATGATAAAAAAATTATTTTGACATTCATGACGTGATTTTTCATCTTTGTTATTTACCTTTGTCATGATTTGAAAATTATTGTAAAGGGAAAAAGAATTACAAAATTATTTTCTTCCCTTCTTTTTGAACAACGACAAGGGGGGAGAAATTTTACTAGCTTGCATACTTCAAGAAGAAGTAAAAAGCTTGTTCATCCCAAAAGATGTAAAAATTTTTGCCAATTTTCATGTGTAAAATTTGCTAGCTCACAAATTGTAAGGAGAAAAACTTTCTAGAAAGCAAAGTTGTTAGGTTATTCAAAAATGATGCATGCAATACTTATGGTTTTATTATGATGATGTATTTGATGTGTTGTATATCATGTATGAGAATCATGATTAAAATTGCATTGACTTGAATTAAATTTAAATTCAAGGTTTATCTTAATTATAACATATTGAAATAAGAATGACACTTTATTTTTATCATAATTTGAAAATTGATGAATTGCACCATTGTTTTGTTATTCCTCTCTTTTTGCCAATGACAAAGGGGGAGAAAGAATTTCTAGTGTACACATCATGAAAAGAGGCAAACTTGTTAGCTTGCACAAGTCAAGAAGATGCAAAAACATGTTAACTTGCTCATCTCAAAAGAGAAGCAAAGATTGCTAACTTGCATATTTCAACAAGCAAAAGTTACCTTCTTGAACATCTTAAATATTGCTAGCTTACATGATGTAAAAGTCAAAATTTTTGCTAGCTTGCAATGATGATAAAACTTGAGATTTATTATACAATAATTTGAACTTGGATGTCTAAAAACACTTGCTAGTTGCACTTCTCATTTTTGTTGATGACAAAGGGGGAGAAGTATGATGTTATGCATAAGTTTATGATAACATATTACTTGAATTTTTGAATCCAAGAGTGTTTTTCGATATGGTATATTGATAGGGGTAGTTTGTTTAAACTCCGTTATCAATTGATTGTCATCATCAAAAAGGGAGAGATTGTTGAATCTCAGATTTTGTTGATGAAACTAATTGATAAGTGTTTAAGAATTGATATGCATTTTGAGTGACGCAAGATGCTTTGATCAGGGAGAGATAATTAAAGCAGGAATAATCATGTTGGGCCGGAGGAAAACATGTTAGAAGATTGGACGTCGGGCCGGAGGATCGGTCAACGTATCGACAGAAGGCTTCAGGCCATGGATTTAGGGATCAAGCCAAGAAGAGCGGATATTGCGCCAAGGATAATAGAGTTGCGGAGGTCAACTGGCCTATTGGGCAATATGCCGCAAAAGAGGGCAATGCGACGAGGAATCAGACGCAGCGTCGATGGACCAATGACATGCCGAATGACATGATTCAAGCTTAGTAATAATGGTCTAGATCAAAGTGTGTTTTTACATGTGCAGGATTAATTATGATAGCAAGGCATAAAGCAAAATTAAGTCCCAGAGTCAATAACATGATTTCATTGAGAGTTCGAGAGTTCGTCGGAAGTCTAGATGTTCGTCAGAAGTTCTACAGGAACCAACCGAGAAGTCTCGGAGCTTGCCAAAGAAGCTCATCGGAACTCGCCAAGAAGATCATCGTGAAGTCCAAGAGCTTGCCAAGAGTCCGCTGGAACATTGCCTAGAGATCGTCGGAAGTTTGTCGGAAGAAACCAAGACTTACAGACTTGTTTAGCTTAAGTATATCTTAGATTTCGTAGTTAGCTTGTAATTGGGATTGAATTTGGGCCAACCCAATTATGGGCCAATTGGGCCCATGTAAGGACTGTGTTGGACCCAATGAAAGGCACAAACAGTGACCCAAGTGTTAGGATCGGAGCGGCACTAAGAGGGGGGGGGGGTGAATTAGTGCAGCGGATTAAAACTTCGGTTTTGATAAATCTTTCATACGATGAAAAGCAATATCAATGGAAACCAATTTTAGAAGCTTGATAACTTAGAAACATATGGAAGCATAGTAACTAAGTAGAGAAGTTTGCAGTATGTAAATAGCAAGAGTATGATGCAAACCAGATAACGCAATAGTTTTTAAAGTGGCTCGGTCAAAATGACCTACATCCACTTGCGAAGCCTTCTTCGAAGAGGCTTCCAACTTCCAGTAGCAAATTTCTTGTAGGGGAAGGACTAATAACCCTCTTACAACCTTTACAAGTGGTTCACACTCTTACAATTCTTTTCAACAAGATGGGAGGAGGTGAACACTTAAGCAATATGAAAAACAAGGCTTGCAAAGACTATTCTAAGGCTCTTAACTCAAACTATTGTTTTCAAAAGGTTGTGATCTCAGCTGAGATTTGAGGGGTATTTATAGGCCTCAAGAGGATTCAAATTTGGGCTCCAAAATTTGAATTCTCTTTGGTTCCCGATGCTAGCGGTGCCACCGCCTGGCTCTCGGGTTCTAGGCGGTGCCACCGCCAAATCTGGCGGTGCCACCGCCTACACTATTTTAGCTCACTAGTTGGGCTCCAAAATTGGCCCAAACCAGTCCGAACTAGAGCCCAATTGGCCCCTACTTGGTTTATAGGATTAACACCTAATCCTAACCCTAAGTAACGTGCTAACTATGAATTTAAAGATATTTTCTAAGCTATTACAAAGTCCGTAAGTCAAGACTTCTTCCGACGAGCTTCAAGCGAACAACTAATTGCTTCTCTTTAGACTACAAGCTAGCAATTTTCATGATATGCAAGTTGCAAGCTAGCAAATTTTTGCTTCCTTTGCAATGTTTGAGCTAACAATTTTGCTTCCGTAGCATGTTTTGTATTTTGAGATAGGCAAGATAGGACATTTGCAAATTTTTTGTTTCTTAAGATAGGCAAGCTTGTGATGTTTAAGATAGCAAGCTCTTTCTTCTCTTTTGAGAAGTGTCATTTTTGCTTTCTTAGCAAAATGCCAAACTATCAAGAGACAATGTTTTACATGAGGCAAGCAAACAATTTGGCAAGTGTTACATTTGCATCTTCTCTTTAGATGTGCAGGAAAGTCAATCATTTTTTACATTTTCTTGACATTTCAAGCTAGCAATTTTCGGTGATGTTCAAGATATCAATTTCTTCTCTTTTGAGAAGTGTAATTTTTTGCCTTTTTCTTGAATTGTGCTAGCAATCTATCTCCCCCTTTGTCATTGTCAAAAAGAAGGGAGAACTCAATGGCTAAAAATTTCAACCATTCAACAAGCGAAATAAGCAAAGAATTCATGAAAGATATCAATAAGGATCAATTCATGAATACCAAAGATATGATTCATGGTTCATTAAAATTCTTCTTAACAAGTTCACGATCAAGATTCATATAATTCATAATAAAGCAAATTGATGTACAATCATCACACAGGCAAAGAAATCTTGTTATTTCTATATTATGAAATATATGATATCAAGGCTCATGATTCATTTGAAAAGATGTAGCACAAAGAGCAACTTGAAACATTCTTATCAAGATCACATTTTAAAATATTCCAAGTATCAAGATATCAATATGACACTTCATTGAATTCTTAGAAATCAAAAGACAAGTGACACTTCATTTGAAGAATTCCTTTTTGATAAATGGAGGGAGCATAATGAACGATCTTGATTTATAAAGAACTTCATGTTATAATTATCAAGATCATGACTTTAATAATTATTTTCTTTAGCAAAGAATCACAAAAACACTTTATTTTTGCATAAGAAATCTCATTGTATTATGATTTATAAATTCTTTCTCTACACATGAATCATAGGAGATATAATAGCAATGATATCATGATTCATTTGGTAATAAATAGCAAGGAGAACAATTTGTTTCATGCATAAGAAATCTCAATAAGATCACATTTCACAAGAAATTTCAAGTATCAAATATCAAGTAATCATCATGTTTCTTCTTAAGTCAAGAATTCAAGGGAAAGTTCATGATTTAGTTAAAACAAAATTTCATTCAAGTTAATAAAAAAAATCATAATCAAATTATCATTTTTGAGATTCATAACATGAATAACGTTATTACTATTTCATCAAAATCAATTTCGAGATTCACACAATATCATGAAATCATTAATTACGATAAGATGGGAAAAACATTTTATTTTTAAGTGATTCTTTTAACACATCAAAAAAAAAAACTCATTCATAATTCAAGTGATTTACAAGATATCATAAATGAATTTATCACTTGTATTTCATCAAAATCGAGAACTCTAGAGATAGAAAATGATTGAAGCATTTAACATGATTGAAGCATGATTCATATTTAAAATGTATCTTATGTCGTAAATACGAATCAAGCATTTGTCAAATCTGAAATCATCCTCAAAATTACATTCAATAAATTCATATATGACAAGCATAGATTTATTGAAAAATCAATAAGATAGAGGATTACTTTTCATTTTTATAAATTTCTATTCATGTGATTTGCTTCTTATGAGCATGCCTTTGCCCCCTTTTTTTTTTTTTTTAAATGTCAACATTCAAGATAGAAGGGTAAATTTCGTAAAATAAATTATCAAGCATGATTCCATGATAACATCCTTTTAATATCTTGGTATTCATTATCAAGTATGATTTCAAAAAGTATGTTCAAGAGAAATCATTAAGACCAAATGCATGATACACTCATTTATTTTCAAAATATTCATCATGTTTATTTTCATGAGATTCACAAGATTGGTAAAATAAATTCATTAATATAAATAAGATATAAAATTCATTTCTATTTCATACAATTGATTTCATGTGAGTGTATTCAAGTCTTTTTGTGAAAACATGTTGTTGAATCTCGGATTTTGATGATGAAGTCAATTGTCATTTGTTATCTAATCTATGTGTTGAGATAAGTGTGCAGGATTAACTACGATGAGAGTAAGACAAGCAGCAGGAATTGCGCCGGAGTCAAGATCATGATCACGTTGGGAGTTCGAGAGTTCGACGGAAGTTCGGACGGTCGTCGGAGGTTCAGAGAGAACAGATCCGAGAAGTCCAGAAGCTTGCCAAGCGAAGCTCGTCGGAACTCGCCAAGTGGATCGTCGCAAAGTCCAGGAGTATGCCGGATGTCCGCAGAAGGATCACCGAGGGTTATCGGTTGATCGACGGAAGTTGGCAGGAAACTCGCCGGAAGAAGCGATTGACGCATCGGAGCAAAGCTGCAGAAGTTGTCTTAGAGTTGATCGTAGTTAGCATGATGATTAAGCATGAAAATGGGAGGTGATCCCATTAGCTTAATCTTGGGGCAATTGGGCCCCTGAAAAGATTCAAAGTGGGTCGAATGGAGTGAACCATTCGGACCCTGATTGCACCAGGAGGTGCAACCGCCCCAGCCAGGAGGTGCAACCGCCTGGGCTGTGGGGTTGGGAGGTGCAACCGCCCCAGCCAGGAGGTGCAACCGCCTGGGCTGTGGGGCTGGGAGGTGCAACCGCCCCAGCCAGGAGGTGCAACCGCCAGGGCTGCAAGGCTGGGAGGTGCAACCGCCCCAGCCAAGAGGTTGCACCGCCAGAGCTCAAGTTCCGAGCTCTGCCAGGCGATGCAACCACAGAGCTCAGTCTTCGAGCTCTGGCAGAGTGGTGCATCAGCCTGAGCTCAGTCTCGAGCTTTGCCAGGTGATGCATTCACCAAGCTCAGTCTTCGAGCTCTGGCAGAATGGTGCATCAGCTTGAGCTCAGTTTGGAGCTCTGCCAAGTGATGCAACCACCGAGCTCAGATTTCGAGCTCTGCCAGGTGATGCAACCACCAAGCTCAGTCTTCGAGCTCTGCCAGGTGATGCAACCATCGAGCTCAGTCTTCGAGCTCTGGCAGAGAGAAGCAATCGGCAGAGCTCAGTCTTCGAGCTCTGCCAGGCGGTGCCACCTCTCCAGTCGAGAGGTGCAACCGCCTGATCCCAGAATTCTGGGATTTGATCGATTTGATCGTTTTGAGCTCGAATTTTGAATTGGGTTGGGGCCTATAAATACCCCACCCATTCAGCACTGAAAAGACACAGACCCATACCGAAATTGTGATCTTTTCTGTGATTCTAAAGAGCTCAAAAGTGTTGTAAAGCCTTTAAGTCTCCTCCTTCTGTTCTTCAAGTTTTCAATTGTAAAGTGAGGAGAGAAAGGTCTGTAAAGGTTGTCTCCTAAGCCTGCCAAAAGGAGAGAAACTGTAAGAGGGAAGTTTGGCCTTCGCCCATTGAAGGAAGGCACCTAGTTGACGTCGGCAACCTCATCGGTGGAGGAAGCCAAAAGTGGAGTAGGTCAAGGCTGACCGAACCACTCTAAATCTCTGGTTTGCGTTTAATTTCGAGCACTTTATCATTACTGCAAACCTCCCTCATCACTACTGCTCTCTGCGCTTTCACGAACAAGTTCTAAGAGCTGTTCTTCCAAATTTGCATTCAGACGTAACTTCGTATTTTCATACATTACAGTTTACGTTTACGTTTGATTCTGCAGAACTGTTTTCCGCGCTTTTACGAACGAGCTTCCTTGCAGTTTACGCTTACATTTTAATCCTATTAATAACTGCAATCTGTCCTCTACGATTTTACGAACGAGTTTCAACATTTAGACGTAAAACTGCATTCAGACGTAAATCGGCTTTCCTCGCTCAATCATCAGATTTCAGTTCACGTTTACGTCTTGATTTCAACTGCATACTGCCTTCTGCGAGTATACAAACTAGTTTCAAAGTTTAGACGTAAATCTGCGTCTAGACGTAAAACTGCGTTTAGACGTAAATCTGCGTTTAGACGTAAAACTACGTTTGGACGTAAAACTGCGTTTAGACGTAAATCTGCGTTTAGACGTAAAACTGCGTTTAGACGTAAAACTGCGTTTAGACGTAAAACTGCGTTTAGACGTAAATCTGCGTTTAGACGTAAATCTGCATTTAGACGTAAATCTGAGTTTAGACGCAAAACTGCGCTTAGACGCAAAACTGCGCTTAAACGCAATCTGCACTTAGACGCAAACTGCACTTAGATACAAACTGAGAATTTGCTTTTGCATCATAATAGTTTTTGAACGAACGCAGCTTTTGGTTTTTAAATTATTATAAGATTTCCGCTGCACTAATTCACCCCCCCCCTCTTAGTGCTCTTGATCCTAACAATTGGTATCAGAGCAAGGTTAACTCTCTAAAGGATTAAAACCCAAGAGAGATGGCATACGCCGGAAACCAAGAGGGGCATTCGATTACACGTCCACCCATGTTCAGTGGAACGGACTACACTTACTGGAAGACCCGAATGAGGATCTTTCTTATTTCTATGGATTTTGAACTATGGAACCTTGTTGAAAATGGATTTTCAAAATCTTCTCTTCCAATGATCGATTGGAACGATTTGGAGAAGAAGGCTTTCGCTCTTAATGCAAAGGCTATGAATGCCTTATTTTGCGCACTAGATAAAAATGAATTTAATCGTGTTTCAACTTGCGAAACTGCTTTTGATATTTGGCACACACTTGAAGTGACCCACGAGGGCACAAGTAGAGTGAAAGAGTCAAAAATCAATCTGTTGCTGCATTCTTTTGAACTTTTTCGAATGAAACCGAGTGAAACCATTGGCGACATGTTTACCCGTTTCACGGATGTCATCAACGGTTTAAAAGGTCTCGGAAAGAGCTTTTCGGATTTTGAGCTTGTTAATAAGATACTAAGATCCCTTCCTAAGAGTTGGGATCCTAAAGTCACCGCCATTCAAGAGGCAAAAGATCTGCGAAATTTCCCTCTTGAAGAACTAATCGGGTCATTAATGACCTACGAAATGACTTGCAAAGCTCATGAAGAGCAAGAAGACATCCTTCCAAAGAACAGGAAGGATATGGCACTTAAAACTTCTGAATGCCACTTGAGAGAAAACTCAAGTGATGAGGACTGTGATGATGACTTGGCACTTTTGACAAGAAAGTTTAAAAAATTCTTCAAAAGAAACAAGTTTAAAAACGATGTGAAAAATAAACTTGAATCAAAGAAGGACCAAGTGATCTGCTACGAATGTAAAAAGCCGGGACATTACAAAAGTGATTGTCCCCAAGTCAAGAAAAGAACAACCAAGAAGAAGGCGCTCCAAGCAACATGGGATGATTCGAGCGCATCCGAGGAAGAAGAATCCAACACCGAGCAAGTTGCTCATTACGCCTTTATGGCCATCGAAGAGGAGGTAACGGATTTATTAGATGCTGATTTATCTTTCGATGAATTACTAAATGCCTTCCATGATTTATTTGATGAATGCAAAGTTATAAATAAGAAATACAAGTTGCTAAAAAAGCTACATGATAATCTTACTTGTGAGTTTGATAAGTTAAAAGTCGAACATCATGATAGTTTAAATTCATGTATCAAATGTCATGATTTAGAAACTATACAAAAAGAAAACTTGCTGCTTAAGGACACCTTGAAGAAATTCGAGGTTGGTAGCAAGTCATTAAACATGATCCTTACAAACAAGGGTCATGCTCCCAAAAGAAGTGGGATTGGATTTGTGAGGAGTCCTCACCTAAATCCAACTACCTTTGTAAAAGGCCCCATCTTACACGTTCAACACCAAACCAAGTGCAACTTTTGTTGCAAATCTGGACACAAGACACATTGTTGTCCATTCAAGAAAATAAGTCCAAACAAATTGATTTGGGTTCCTAAAGGAACCATGATAAACTCTATGCAACATGATAGAAAATATAGATCTGTTTATGAGGCACCCAAAAGCAAATGGGTTCCTAAAGATCATCCGTTCCTATAAAAACATTAAAAGTCTAGGCCGGAGCAAGAAATAATGTTCTGCTCCTTAACTCTCAATGATCATAAACCAAGAATCAAAAAGGAACTCGCAACGCTTAAGTAACAAGTGGAAGCTATGAAATCACAAATACGATACAATTAGAAACTTATGATATCCAAATTCACATACCCCCCTGATCTTCAAAACCTGTTCATCTACGAATTAATTCTTGTAGAAACTAAACATGTCATGATCTTAAAAGGGACACCAAACAAACATTCGTATGCACGTTAAAAGATCTATCTTACAAAGAGCTTCTTCCTTAAATAAAAACTCATACGAAATCATGTAACAAACATCAATTGCTCTGAAACTCTCCTCAAGGCAAATTCTCCCAAATCAAATCATCCTAAGTACTCACCTGCTGCAGGCGGTGGCACCTCTCCAGCTGGCGGTTGCACCTCCAGCCATCACGGGTTGCCAGAGGTTGCACCGCTCCAGCCAGAGGTGCAACCGCCAGCAGCTCTGCCCCTTAAAATCACGCTAGGGCCGGCTGAGGAACCGACCCCAACTCACCCCCATTTCCTCCTCTACTCTTCCAAGTCTCCTCCATTCCCATTTCACTCCTCTAAGCCTTCCAAATACCTCTTATTTCGGAGCAAAACATCAAGAATCCTTCCTTCTCTTGAAGATTTCACAAAGGTACTCTCTAAGAAGCTCTTAAATTCTGTTTTGTTCTTCATTTACTTTAGCTCATCATCATCCCTTTAAAACAGCAGTAGTAATGGGATCTAGAAGATCCTCAAGGGACAAGGGAAAGAGGAGAGTAGTAGAAGAGTTTGATCTCACTCTTTTTGATTCCAAAAACCATGCTGAAAAATTTCTCTCCTTCGAACTAAGAAGCATCAATAAGGGAAAATACGTAGATCTGAATGAACTAAGAGATGTAGAGACTATCCATTGGTTTGCAAACCTTAATCTTCTTCCCATTTTGCAGATCAACGAACCCATTTATCCTAGACTAGTTAGATTGTTTTATAACAACATGCAAAAAGATGATGAAGAAAGGATATCAACCTATCTCTTAGGACAACACATTTCAATCACTGATAGATTCATTTGTGATATAATTGGTATTCCCATGAAAAGCATAGGACTTTACTTTAAAGGAACATGGGATGAAGAAACTATTGAAACATCCTACGTTGAAGCCTTAGGAACAATCCTTGCCAATCCTAACATAGAATCTATTCCTAAAAGTTGTGAACATCTAATGCCCTTTAACACTAAGATACTTCATCATATCATGACTAGTATAATTCTTCCTAAGCAATATCATCATGATGAAGTGAGTCATTTGGAATTAGGAATTATGTACCTAATTATGAAAGAACGTGACATTTGTCTTGGCTATCTGATCCAACAAAACATGTTGGAATTATCTACGAAAGATATGATGCTCCCATATGGTGGAATTATTACTAGAATAATGAAAGCTTACGACATTCAAATACCACTAGAAGAAGAAGTAATGAAATCAGATAGATACAGCATAATAAACAAAAATCTACTTCACCGACTAAGATGTCACTATAGAAACGGTAACTGGGTTAGAATGCCTAGAAGAACTAATCCCCCTGAACCTGAACCTGAACCAGAGCCGGAAACCCCAGTCTTTAGGAGTACCCACTCTCCTCCAATCTGTCCCTTTGAGGAAACACATCCGGTTGAGCAAACTCACACATCATCCATCGAAGATATCGGGATTCGGATGGACCGATTTGAGCAACGACAAGAACGGCTTGAGCTTCGACAAGATCAAATCCTAACCGAGCTACAGCAAATCCATCGACAATTTGACTCTTTACTTAGGCACTTTAATCTTCCACCTCATGAATGAGCTTGTATAAACATCTGATGTTTTTAATATGACAGGTTGTAAACTCCTTATGTTATTCATGAAGGACTTTGTCTTTATGGTTACCTGATATGCTGTACATATATATTACCCTGATATGGTTATCTTTGTCTGTGTAAGCATATTTGCAAACATCTCTCGTTGTTTATCTCGGTTTTTGCACTAAAACTAAAAAGGTTTAAAAGACTATGCCTTGAAAATATGAAGCAACATACCAATGTAAGTTGATAAGTCAGCAGTATGACATTGATATGGTTGCTATTGCTAATATGATTGCTATCATGCCATGTATCAAACAAAAATTTGCATCATACGAGCTGATATCTTACCATGTGATGCAATGCTACACTTGCTGAAATAAAAATCCTGCTATGCAATATGATATAATGCTGCACTTGAAATAATTGTGTTACTACATCAAAATTATTTTTCGAATGTTATTACTATTACATGCCTTGACAACGCTTGATCAAATAACATGTTGCAAATTATGTGACAAATATTTTTAACCAAATGCATGTAAGAAGTTCATTTTTCGGGTTGTATGCTAAAAATGGGATGTTCCCGTACACTCTTATGAAAACTCTTTGGAAAATGACTTTCCTCCGTCAAGCAAAAAAGAGATATATGTGTCATGACTTCCTTTATATGCTTGATAATGCTATCATGCTTTTTGTTGATGACAAAGGGGGAGAAACATATGAATTGATAAACATATGAATTGATAAACACTATGTCATAGCTGAACTACCATAATCATATCTATGTCATAGTTGCAAATACTTGAGTGATGCTATAAACAATGCTATGCCATCCTTGCATCACCAAGAGATATGTGAACATGTGCTATAGTTTGCATCATATCTTGATTTGATATTCTATAGAAAATGCAAACTTGCTAGACAATCTCAAATGTGAGCATCATGTAAAAAGTCCTTCGTTGCTTTATATGATTACATGATGAATGGTTACAAACACAATAATACAAACTTGATGATGTATGTCATGCCTTGACATAATTCTTGAAGAGATACATCATGATAGGCATCATGATGGGAGCATTGATAAGTTTAACTGATCTAACTTATCAATACGTCACTTGAATTCTTAGGTCTTGAATTCAAGGTTGACTTATCTCAACTATGGCATATAGATAGGGGGAGTTAAGGACAACTCCTTTATCAATTGATTGTCATCATAAAAAAGGGGGAGATTGTTGAATCTCGGATTTTGATGATGAAGTCAATTGTCATTTGTTATCTAATCTATGTGTTGAGATAAGTGTGCAGGATTAACTAAGATGAGAGTAAGACAAGCAGCAGGAATTGCGCCGGAGTCAAGATCATGATCACATTGGGAGTTCGAGAGTTCGACGGAAGTTCGGACGGTCGTCGGAGGTTCAGAGAGAACAGATCCGAGAAGTCCAGAAGCTTGCCAAGCGAAGCTCGTCGGAACTCGCCAAGTGGATCGTCGCAAAGTCCAGGAGTATGCCGGATGTCCGCAGAAGGATCACCGAGGGTTATCGGTTGATCGACGGAAGTTGGCAGGAAACTCGCCGGAAGAAGCGATTGACGCATCGGAGCAAAGCTGCAGAAGTTGTCTTAGAGTTGATCATAGTTAGCATGATGATTAAGCATGAAAATGGGAGGTGATCCCATTAGCTTAATCTTGGGGCAATTGGGCCCCTGAAAAGATTCAAAGTGGGTCGAATGGAGTGAACCATTCGGACCCTGATTGCACCAGGAGGTGCAACCGCCCCAGCCAGGAGGTGCAACCGCCTGGGCTGTGGGGTTGGGAGGTGCAACCGCCCCAGCCAGGAGGTGCAACCGCCTGGGCTGTGGGGCTGGGAGGTGCAACCGCCCCAGCCAGGAGGTGCAACCGCCAGGGCTGCAAGGCTGGGAGGTGCAACCGCCCCAGCCAAGAGGTTGCACCGCCAGAGCTCAAGTTCCGAGCTCTGCCAGGCGATGCAACCACAGAGCTCAGTCTTCGAGCTCTGGCAGAGTGGTGCATCAGCCTGAGCTCAGTCTCGAGCTTTGCCAGGTGATGCATTCACCAAGCTCAGTCTTCGAGCTCTGGCAGAATGGTGCATCAGCTTGAGCTCAGTTTGGAGCTCTGCCAAGTGATGCAACCACCGAGCTCAGATTTCGAGCTCTGCCAGGTGATGCAACCACCAAGCTCAGTCTTCGAGCTCTGCCAGGTGATGCAACCATCGAGCTCAGTCTTCGAGCTCTGGCAGAGAGAAGCAATCGGCAGAGCTCAGTCTTCGAGCTCTGCCAGGCGGTGCCACCTCTCCAGTCGAGAGGTGCAATCGCCTGATCCCAGAATTCTGGGATTTGATCGATTTGATCGTTTTGAGCTCGAATTTTGAATTGGGTTGGGGCCTATAAATACCCCACCCATTCAGCACTGAAAAGACACAGACCCATACCGAAATTGTGATCTTTTCTGTGATTCTAAAGAGCTCAAAAGTGTTGTAAAGCCTTTAAGTCTCCTCCTTCTGTTCTTCAAGTTTTCAATTGTAAAGTGAGGAGAGAAAGGTCTGTAAAGGTTGTCTCCTAAGCCTGCCAAAAGGAGAGAAACTGTAAGAGGGAAGTTTGGCCTTCGCCCATTGAAGGAAGGCACCTAGTTGACGTCGGCAACCTCATCGGTGGAGGAAGCCAAAAGTGGAGTAGGTCAAGGCTGACCGAACCACTCTAAATCTCTGGTTTGCGTTTAATTTCGAGCACTTTATCATTACTGCAAACCTCCCTCATCACTACTGCTCTCTGCGCTTTCACGAACAAGTTCTAAGAGCTGTTCTTCCAAATCTGCATTCAGACGTAACTTCGTATTTTCATACATTACAGTTTACGTTTACGTTTGATTCTGCAGAACTGTTTTCCGCGCTTTTACGAACGAGCTTCCTTGCAGTTTACGCTTACATTTTAATCCTATTAATAACTGCAATCTGTCCTCTACGATTTTACGAACGAGTTTCAACATTTAGACGTAAAACTGCATTCAGACGTAAATCGGCTTTCCTCGCTCAATCATCAGATTTCAGTTCACGTTTACGTCTTGATTTCAACTGCATACTGCCTTCTGCGAGTATACAAACTAGTTTCAAAGTTTAGACGTAAATCTGCGTCTAGACGTAAAACTGCGTTTAGACGTAAATCTGCGTTTAGACGTAAAACTGCGTTTGGACGTAAAACTGCGTTTAGACGTAAATCTGCATTTAGACGTAAAACTGCGTTTAGACGTAAAACTGCGTTTAGACGTAAAACTGCGTTTAGACGTAAATCTGCGTTTAGACGTAAATCTGCATTTAGACGTAAATCTGAGTTTAGACGCAAAACTGCGCTTAGACGCAAAACTGCGCTTAGCGCAAAACTGCGCTTAAACGCAATCTGCACTTAGACGCAAACTGCACTTAGATACAAACTGAGAATTTGCTTTTGCATCATAATAGTTTTTGAACGAACGCAGCTTTTGGTTTTTAAATTATTATAAGATTTCCGCTGCACTAATTCACCCCCCCCCTCTTAGTGCTCTTGATCCTAACACATGTATCATCATTTAAAATCTAAACATAAGTTTCGTCATTAAGCCGTCAAGACCAAACACATCAAAAATGATATCACATCTATCATCAAAAGACTATCAAGAAATTCATACAAAGATGTACATGCACTGTCATCTTAATATGTCATGAGAATGTCATCTTAATTCGTCATAAAAATGATTAACCCAAAAACTTGTTAATCCAATTGTTAATTTAAAATGCGAGTTTCAAATCAATATTTACTTCAAAAACTCATGCATGACATAAAATCATCAAGATACACATGCATAGATTAATCCTAAGCATTATTACATATCATATAGTTATCATCCCTAATGTTGCATACATCATTCAACATTTCAAAACATAACATGTATGAAACCTTAGCAATATACTTTTCATGATTAAATTTTTAATTTTTCAAAGATGCTAATAATAAAAACAATTTTTTATTTTCTATTCCTACTATTTAAATTAAGCACTCATGAAAAACTTCAAGTAATTTTAAAATAATTCATGAGAGTTGAGTTACTTACCTTGTAGTCGAAGCCCGTCAAAGCCCAATTCGCCGTTTCACCTTTGGAAGTTCATGATTCATCCTTGGTTGTCTTCCTCTTTTTTGGCCTCTTCCTCCGTTCAAGTTCATTGTTTATTTTAGATTTTTGTTTAAGAAACTTATTAAGATTTAGTGTTCGAAGTTGAAGTTCATCATTGTCCTCATCACTTGAGTCATCGCTCAAGTGGTATTCATTTGTCCGGGGTTCCAAATTCTTCCTGTTCTTTGGAAGGTGATTTTGTTCATCATGTTCATCATGTGCATTGTGCACCACTTCATATGTCATCAACGAACCAATTAGTTCTTCAAGTGGTAAGTTGTTTAGGTTTTTAGCTTCTTGTATTGTAGTTACTTTTGAATCCCACTTCTTAGAAAGAGAACGCAAAATCTTGTTTACGAGTTCAAAATCCGAAAAAGATTTGCCAAGAACTCTTAGATTATTGACGACATCCGTGAAACGGGTGTACATGTCACATATAGTCTCGCTTGGTTGCATTTGAAAAATCTCAAAATCATGCAATAAAATGTTAACTTTCGAGTCTTTGACTCTACTAGTTCCCTCGTGCGTGATTTCAAGTGTTTGCCAAATATCAAAAGTCGTTTCCCACGTTGAAATCCGATTGAACTCATTTTTGTCCAAAGCGCAAAATAAGGCATTCATAGCCTTTGCGTTTAAGGAAAAATACTTCTTCTCTAAATCTGACCATTCGTTCATCGGTTTAGAGGGAAGTTGAAAACTGTTTTCAACGATATTCCATAAATCCAAATTCATAAAAATCAAGAAAACTCTCATTCGAGTTTCCCAATAAGTGTAGTCCAATCCGTTAAACAACGATGGACGAACAACCGATAAACCCTCTTGAAAGCCATAAAGAGCTATTTCTCTCGGGTGTAAATCTGAAATGAGAAATACCGGGCTCTTATACCAATTGTTAGGATCGGAGCAGCACTAAGAGGGGGGGGGGGGTGAATTAGTGCAGCGGATTAAAACTTCGGTTTTGATAAATCTTTTGTACGATGAAAAGCAATATAAATGGAAACCAATTTTAGAAGCTTGATAACTTAGAAACGTATGGAAGCGTAGTAACTAAGTAGAGAAGATAGCAGTATGTAAATGGCAAGAGTAGGATGCAAACCAGATAACGCACCAGTTTTTAAAGTGGTTCGGTCAAAATGACCTACATCCACTTGCGAAGCCTTCTTCGAAGAGGCTTCCAACTTCCACTAGCAAATTTCTTGTAGGGGAAGGACTAATACCCCTCTTACAACCTTTACAAGTGATTCACACTCTTACAATTCTTTTCAACAAGATGGGAGGAGGTGAACACTTAAGCAATATGAAAAACAAGGCTTGCAAAGACTATTATAAGGCTCTTAACTCAAACTATTGCTTTTCAAAAGGTTGTGATCTCAGCTGAGATTTGAGGGGTATTTATAGGCCTCAAGAGGATTCAAATTTGGGCTCCAAAATTTGAATTCTCTTTGGTTCCTGATGCTGGTGGTGCCACCGCCCAGCCCAAGCGGTGCCACCGCCTGGCTCTCAAGTTCTAGGCGGTGCCACTGTTGAATCTCGGATTTTGATGATGAAGTCAATTATCATTTGTTATCTAATCCATATGTTGAGATAAGTGTGCAGGATTAACTACGATAAAAGTAAGACATGCAGCAGGAGTTGCACCGGAGTCAAGACAATGATCACGTTGGGAGTTCAAGAGTTCGACATAAGTTCGGATAGTCGTCGGAGGTTCTACAGGAATAGATCCGAGAAGTCCATGAGCTTGCCAAAGAAGCTCGTCGGAACTCGCCAAGTGGATCGTCGCAAGTCCAGGAGTTTGCCGGAAGTCCGCAGGAGCATCACCGAGGGTTCATCGGATGATCGACGGAAGTTCGCCGGAAGCTCGCCGAAAGAAGTGATTGACACACCGGAGCAAGTTGCAGTAAATATCTTAGGGACTATCGTAGTTAGCACAATGATTAAGTTGGAAATGGGAGGTGATCCCATTAACTTAATCTTGGGGCAATTGGGCACCTGAAAAACCCAAATTGGGCCGAATGGATCAACACATTCGGACCCTGATTTTTGCTAGGCGGTTGAACCGCCCAAGGCAGGAGGTTGCACCGCCTGGGCTCAGTCTCCGAGCGAGACTGGGAGGTGCAACCACTCCAGCCAGGCGATGCCACCGCTTGGGCTCAGTCTCCGAGCGAGACTGGGCGGTGCAACCTCCCCTGACAGGAGGAGGCACCGCTTGGGCTCGGTCTCCGAGCACCGGCTGAGCAGTGCAACCGCCTCAGTCAGGAGGTTTCACCGCCTGAGCTCGGTCTTCAAGCTCTGGCAGGAGGTGCAACCGCCCCTGACAAGAGGTGGCACCGCCCAGAGGCTCAGTCTTCGAGCTCTGCTAGGCGGTGCAACCACTCCAGTCAGGAGGTGCAACCGCCTAATCCCGGAATTTCGGGAATTGACAGTTTTGAGCTCCAAATTTGAACTGGGTTGGGGCCTATAAATACCCCACCCATTCAGCACTGAAAGGATACAGAATATACTCCGAAATCTTGATCTTGTTCTATGATTTTTTGAGCTCAAAATTATTGTAAAGGCCAAAAGTCCTTCTCCCACTTTTCTTCCAAGTTCTAAGCTGTAAAGAGAGGAGAGGAGAGAAAATTCTGTAAGGGTTGTCTCCTAAGCCCGTCAAAAGGAGTGAAACTGTAAAAGGGTAGTTGGCCTTCGCCTATTGAAGGAAGGCCTCTAGTTGACGTCGATGACCTCGTCGGTGGAGGAAGCCAAAAGTGGAGTAGGTCAAGATTGACCGAACCACTCTAAATCTCGGTTTGCATTTACTTTGAGCATTTTACCTTTACTGCAAACCTCCTCTAAAGCTTACTGCTTTCTGCGAATATACGATCGGGTTTTAGCTTTGCACTTTCCGAATCAACGTTTAGACGTAAATCTATTTTTTCGTACGATCATCATATTTCAGTTTGCATTTACGTTTTGATTTCTATCTTAATTGCAAACTGCCTTAATATCCTTGCTTAATCTGCATCTCGCCTAATCAAGTGATTTACGAATCAGCATTTAGACGTAAATTAGTTTCTTCGTACAAACGTCATATTTCAGTTTGCGCTCGGATGCTGGTTTTCATCATAACTGCAAACTGCCTTCATAGATTGACTTTAACATCATCTAGCTTGATCTTAAGTTAAAGTAATCTTAGAATTGGCTTTCACACCGAAATCGTTTTTATCGTTCGAACGTTTTTATCGTCGAAAGATTTCCGCTGCACTAATTCACCCCCCCGCCTTAGTGCTCTTGATCCTAACAATTGGTATCAAAGCGGGGTTAACTCTCAAACGGATTAAAACCCAAGAGAGATGGCATACGCCGGAAACCAAGAGGGCCACTCTATTACACATCCACCCATGTTCAATGGGACGGACTACACCTATTGGAAGACCCAAATGAGGATCTTTCTTATTTCTATAGATTTTGAACTTTGGAATCTTGTCGAAAATAGATTTTCGAAGTCTTCTCTTCCAATGATCAATTGGAGAAGAAGGCTTTCACTCTTAATGCAAAGGCTATGAATGCCTTATTTTGTGCACTTGATAAAAACGAGTTCAACCGTGTTTCGGTTTGTGAAACCGCATTTGATATTTGGCACACACTCGAAGTGATTCTCGAAGGCACAAGTAGAGTGAAAGAGTCAAAATTCAACCTTTTGTTACACTCTTTCGAACTTTTCCGGATGAAACCGAGTGAGACTATTGGCGACATGTTTACCCGTTTCACGGATGTCATCAACGGTCTAAAAGGACTCGGAAAAAGTTTTTCGGATTTTGAGCTCGTAAATAAGATTCTAAGATCCCTTCCTAAGAGTTGGGATCCTAAAGTCACTGCTATTCAAGAGGCGAAAGATCTAAACAACTTTCCTCTTGAAGAACTAATCGGGTCATTAATGACCTACGAGATGACTTGCAAAGCTCATGAAGAGCAAGAAGACATCCTTCCAAAGAACAGGAAGGATATGACACTTAAAATTTCAAAAGACCACTTGAGAGAAAACTCAAGTGATGAGGACTGTGACGATGACTTGACACTTCTAACAAAAAAATTTAAAAAATTCATTAAAAGAAACAAGTTTAAGAATGAAACAAAAAATAAATTTGAACCCAAGAAGGACCAAGTTATTTGCTATGAGTGCAAGAAGCCAGGACACTATAAGAGTGATTGTCCCCAAGTCAAGAAGAGAACATCGAAGAAGAAGGCGCTCAAAGCAACATGGGATGACTCGAGCGCGTCCGAAGAAGAGGAGTCCAATACTGAGCAAGTTGCTCATTACGCCTTAAAGGCCATCGGAGAGGAGGTAACGAATTTAATAGATGCAGATTTATCATTTGATGAATTATTAAATGTCTTCCATGACTTATTTGATGAATGCAAGATTATTAGTAGAAAATATAAATTGCTAAAAAAGGAGCATGATAGTCTTACTTGTAATTTTGATAAGTTAAAAACTGAATATCATGATAGTTTAAGTTCATGCACAAAATGCCATGATCTAGAAACTCTCCAAAAGGAAAACTTGCTACTTAAGGACACCTTGAAGAAGTTCAAGGTTGGTAGCAAGTCATTGAACATGATCCTTGCAAATAAGGGTCACGTTCCCAAAAGAAGTGGAATCGGATTTGTGAGAAGTCCTCACCAAAATCCAACCACCTTCATAAAAGGCCCCATCTTACATGTTCGACACCAAAGCAAATGCAACTTTTGTTGCAAACTTGGACACAAAATGCATAATTGTCTATTCAAGAAAATTAGTCCAAACAAATTAATTTGGGTTCCTAAAGGAACCATGATAAATTCTATGCAACATGATAAACAATGTAGATATATTTTTGAGGCACCCAAAAGCAAATGGGTACCTAAAAATCATCCTTTCCTGTAAAGACATAAAAAAATTATAAGTTGGAGCAAGAAATAATATCCTGCTCCTTTGATTCTCGATATTCATGACCCGAGATCCAAATAGAACTCGCGATGCTCTCTAGCCTAAATAACAGATGAAGATTAGAAATTTAAAATCACAAATGTGATTTAGATTCAAACCTATCTGATTTCTCAGAATTGGAAACCCATGATTCTCAATTCATATATCCTCTAGATTTTCGAGCCCATCGATTTTATCCGTTCGTAACTTTCGAATCCAACTCTACATCATGAACTGACTAAGTTTGTCATGAACTTACAAGGCTTACCAACTTGAACAAACTGTCATAAACATGTGTACGACATTGAGAGTATGCACGTCAAAAGATCTATCTTGATCGTGCAAAAGTTCTTATCTTAAAATGAAAACTCTTACGTAATTACGTAAGTAAAGTTGATTGCTCTGAATGAAAAGTCTTCTCAAGTCAAAAACTCTCACATCAGATCACACTGCAGTCAGAACAAGTGCTCACCACCTGTAGGCGGTGGCACCGCCCCAGCTGGAGGTAGCACCTCCGGCTGTCACGTGTTGCAAGCGGTTGCACCGCCCCAGCCAGAGGTGCAACCGCCCGCAACTCTGCCTCTTTTTAACCCGAGCTAGGCTCGGCGATGGAACCGACCCCAACTCACTCCTTTCCCCTCTTTACTCTTCCAAAGCTTCTCCACCTCCATTTCTCCCCTCATAGCATACCAAATACTCCGCATTTCGAAGCAAAAGATCAACAATCTTTCCCCCTCTTGAAGATCTCACTAAGGCATTCTCTAAGAAGCCCTTAAATTCTATTTTTGATTCATTTACTCTTGCTCATTACTATCCTCCTAAATAGAAGTAGTTATGGGGTCTAGAAGATCCTCAAGGGACAAAGGGAAAAGGAGATTAGTGGAAGATTTTGATCTTACCCTTTTCGATTCAAAATATCATGCTGAAAAGTTTTCATCTTTCGAACTTAGGAGTGTCAATAAGGGGAAACATGTTGACTTAAATGAACTAAGAGACTTAGAGACAATCCAATGGTTTACAAACTTAGATCTACTCCCTATTTTACAAATTAATGAACCCTTCTATCCAAGACTTGTTAGATTGTTTTACAACAACATACAAGTAGATGAAGAAGAAAGAATGTCTACCTATCTCTTAGGATAACACATCTCTATTACGGATAAATTCATTTGCGACATGATAGGCATTCCCATAAAAAGTAGAGGACTTTACTTTAGAGGATCATGGGATGATGAAACTGTTGGGACAACATATGTTGAAGCTTTAGGAACTATTTTCGCCAATCCCAACTTAACATTTGTTCCTAAAAGTTGTGAACATCTACTGCCACTAAACACTAAGGTACTTCATCATATCCTAACTAGCATCATTCTCCCTAAACAATACCATCATGATGAAGTAAGCCAATTAGAATTAGGAACTATGTATTTGATCATGAAAGAACATGACATCTGTCTTGGCTACCTTATTCAGCAAAACATGTTAGAACTATCTAAGAAAGACATGATGGTTCCATATGGTGGTAGAATCACTAGAATACTGAAAGCCTATGATATTCTAATACCACCGGAAGAAGAAGTAATAAAAGTAGATAGGTTTAGCATAATAAATAAAAATCTACTTCACCGATTAAGATGTGTTTATAGAAATGGTAACTGGGTTAGAATGCCTAGAAGAACCGATCCCCCCTCAACTTGAACCAGAACTGGAAACACCAGTCTTTAGGGGTACTCAATCTCCTCCGATCTGTCCCTTTGAGGAAACACATTCATTTTAGCCAGCTCATACATCATCTGTCGAAGATATTGGGATTCGGATGGACCGATTTGAATAAAGACAAGAACGGCTTGAACATCGACAAGATCAAATCCTATCTGAGCTGCAGCAAATTCATCGACAATTTGACTCTTTATTTAGGCATTTTAATTTTCCACCTCTTGAATGAGCTTGTATGTGTATTGTAAACTCTTTATGTTACTCACTATGATCACAATGCCTTGTGCCTTGATCCTTGATCTGGTTACCTGATGTATTTATTTGTGAGCGGAGTTACAAACATCACTCATTGTTTAATCTCGTTACTCACTGTCAGATTTTACATCGAAACTAAATGTTTTTTTTTTTTTAACCTTGTGCCTTGGTATCCATGATAAATATGATTTGTGAAAATGATATACCAATGCAGTTGTTGCGTCATGTTATATTAAATATCAACTAGCTGATATCTTTACAAAACCTCTAAGTGAAGAACAATTTGATTTCATAAGAAGAGAGTTAGGAATGTTGATGTGTCCGAGTACATAAACTAGTTAAAATTATCCTTCGGACTTTATTGAATGATCAAATCACTTGACTACCATTACATGCCTAAATAACATATTGGAGATTATGTGTTGAATACAAAAATTTTCATAACATAAGCATGTTTTGTCTTCATGATGGTATTTGAAAATCTGTAGCATAGTCTTGTCCGAATGTATGAAAGTGTTCATTTCATGTGTAAATTCGCTTAACAATTGGTATCCTAAAAATCGGATTTTCTCATACACTTATATGTGAAAAATATTTTTCTGAAATGGATTTGATGAAATGATTCCTGCTTATGAATTCCATCTTGAAATATGAATGATAGTGCTTTTACTTGCAAAGATTTGCTTCACATACATATCTTGATACATGAACCATGATCAGTTTTAACTTCACTTAGTGTAAATTCACAAATAGCTGGTATCACAAATGGCCTTCCTCCTTCATGCAAAAAGATTCTAACAAATAAAAAGGAAGAAGTATTCAAAGTGATCTACATATCATGTATAATTGATTTCCTATCATTGAAAAATAACATGAACCGAGTAAAGGCATGAACAATTATTACACTGATGCTTAAAATTTGCTTATATTGTTCTCCTGGTATCACAATTACCATACTTTTTGTTGATGACAAAGGGGGAGAAATATATGAGTATTAATGTCATGCTTGCATCACTAAGAGATGCCATGATTGCTATAATTTGCATTATGCCTTGTTTGCATCATGTCAAGATATCAAACAAAAAACTTGCATCGTAATTTTACGTATTGATATCTTACCATGTGATAATTGCTAAAACATCATTTGGAATGTGTGCATCATGTAATGATATCAAAATCTTACTTCGCAGTTTTACATGTTGATATCCTACAATATAATGAATTGCTACTATTACAATCATTCAAACTTGAAATGTAAAATTTGAAAATGAATGTCAAGCCTTGACATCATCTTCAGAGAGATACATCATGATGGGAGAATTGATAAGTTTAAATGATTTTAACTTATCAATATGTCTCTTGGATTCAAAGGTTTTGAATTCAAGAAAGACTTATCTCAAGTATGGCATATAGACACGGGGAGTTAAGGTTAACTCCATTATCAATTGATTGTCATCATCAAAAAGGGAGAGATTGTTGAATCTCGGATTTTGATGATGAAGTCAATTGTCATTTGTTATCTAATCCATATGTTGAGATAAGTGTACAGGATTAACTACAATAAAAGTAAGACATGCAGCAGGAGTTGCGTCAGAGTCAAGACAATGATCACGTTGGGAGTTCGAGAGTTCGACGGAAGTTCGGACAATCGTCGGAGGTTCTGCAGGAACAGATCCGAGAAGTCCATGAGCTTGCCAAAGAAGCTCGTCGGAACTCGCCAAGTGGATCGTCGCAAGTCCAGGAGTTTGCCGGAAGTCCGCAGGAGCATCACCGAGGGTTCATCGGATGATCGACGGAAGTTCGCCGGAAGCTCGCCGGAAGAAGCGATTGATGCACCAGAGCAAGTTGTAGTAAATGTCTTAGGGAATGTCATAGTTAGCACAATGATTAAGTTGGAAATGGGAGGTTATCCCATTAACTTAATCTTGGGGCAATTGGGCCCTTGAAAAACCCAAATTGGGCCGAATGGATCAACCCATTCGGACCCTGATTTCTGCTAGGCGGTTGAACCGCCCAAGGCAGGAGGTTGCACCACAAGGGCTCAGTCTCCGAGCGAGACTGGGAGGTGCAACCACTCCAGCCAGGCGGTGATACCGCCTGGGCTCAGTCTCCGAGCGAGACTGGGCGGTGCAAGCTCCCCTGACAGGAGGAGGCACCGCTTGGGCTCGGTCTCCGAGCACTGGTTGAGCGGTGCAATAGCCTCAGTCAGGAGGTTGCATCGCTTGAGCTCGGTCTTCGAGCTCTGGCAGGAGGTGCAACCGCCCCTGATAGGAGGTGGCACCGCCTAGAGGCTCAGTCTTCAAGCTCTGCCAGGCGGTGCAACCGCTCCAGTCATGAGGTGCAACCGCCTAATCCCGGAATTCCGGAAATTGACAGTTTTGAGCTCCAAATTTGAACTAGGTTGGGGCCTATAAATACCCTACCCATTCAGCATTGAAAGGATACAGAATACACTCCGAAATCTTGATCTTGTTCTGTGATTTTTAGAGCTCAAAATTGTTGTAAAGGCCAAAAGTCCTTCTCCCTCTTTTCTTCCAAGTTTTGAGCTGTAAAGAGAGGAGAGGAGAGAAAATTCTATAAGGGTTGTCTCCTAAGCCTGTCAAAAGGAGTGAAATTGTAAAAGGGTGGTTGGCCTTCGCCTATTGAAGGAAGGCCTCTAGTTGATGTCGGTGACCTCGTCGGTGGAGGAAGCTAAAAGTGGAGTAGGTCAAGATTGACCGAACCACTCTAAATCTCGGTTTGCATTTACTTTGAGCATTTTACCTTTACTGCAAACCTCCTCTAAAGCTTACTGCTTTCTATGAATATACGATTGGGTTTCAGCTTTGCACTTTCCGAATCAACGTTTAGACGTAAATCTGTTTTTTCGTACGATCATCATATTTCAGTTTGCATTTATGTTTTGATTTCTATCTTAACTGCAAACTACCTTAATATCTTTGCTTAATCTGCATCTCGCCTAATCAAGTGATTTACGAATCAGCATTTAGATGTAAATCAGTTTCTTCGTACAAACGTCATATTTCAATTTGCGCTCGTATGCTGGTTTTCATCATAACTGCAAACTGCCTTCATAGATTGACTTTAACGTCATCTAGCTTGATCTTAAGTTAAAGTAATCTTAGAATCGGCTTTCACACCGAAATCGTTTTTATCGTTCGAACATTTTTATCGTCGAAAGATTTCCGCTGCACTAATTCACCCCCCCCCTCTTAGTGCTCTTGATCCTAACAGCCACCGCCTACACTATTTCAGCTCACTGGTTAGGCTCCAAAATTGGCCCAAACCAGTCCGAACTAGAGCCCAATTGGCCCCTACTTGGTTTATATGATTAACACCTAATCCTAACCCTAAGTAGCGTGCTAACTATGAATTTAAAGACATTTTCTAAGCTATTACAATGTCCGTCAGTCAAGACTTCTTCCGGCGAGCTTCCGGCGAACTTCCGACAGTTTTCCGATAAACTCTCGGAAACCTTTCTGCGGACTCCCGGCAAGCTCCTAAACTTCACGATTTGATCTTGACTGTTGAATCTCGTATTTTGATGATGAAACCACTTGATGTATGTTTGTAATTTAATCTGTGTTTTAAGTGATGCAGGATACTTCGATCAGGATGAGACAATTAAAGCAGGAAAATCATGTTGGGTCGGAGGAACATGTTAGAAGATTGGACGTCGGGCCGGTGGATCGGTCGATGTATCGAAAGAAGGCTTCGGGCCGTGGACTCGGGCATCGAGCCAAGAAGAGCGGGTATTGTGCCAAGGATATCGGAGTTGCAGAGTCAACTAGCCGATTGGGCATTAGGCCGTAGGAGAGGACGATGTGCCGAAGAATCGGACGAAGCGTCGAGGGACCAATGACATGCCGGACAACTTGGTTAATTGCTTAGGATTAATTATCTCGATCGAAGTTTTTGTTTTACGTGTGCAGGATTAACTACGATGAAAGTAAGACATGTAGCTGGAGTTGCGCTAGAGTCAAGACTATGATCACGTTGGGAGTTCGAGAGTTCGACGGAAGTTTGGACGGTCGTCGGAGGTTTTGCGGGAACAAATCCGAGAAGTCCAGAAGCTTGCCAAAGAAGCTCATCAGAACTTGCCAAGATCAAATCGTGAAGTCTAGGAGCTTTCCGGGAGTCCGTAGAATGGTTTCCGAGAGTTTATCGGAAGGCCGCCGGAAGTTCACCGGAAGCTCGCCGGAAGAAGTCTTGACTTGCGGACTTTGTAATAGCTTAAGAAATATCTTTAAATTCGTAGTTAGCATGTTAGTTAGGGTTAGGATTAGGTGTTAATCTTATAACCCGGTTAGGGGCCAATTGGGCCCGAATTCGGATTGGTTTGGGCCAAGTTTGGAGCCCAACCAATGATCTGAAATAGTGCCAAGAGGTGCAATCGCCCAGGCCAGGAGGTAGCACCGCCTGGGCTAAGTCTCCCAGCGAGGCTGGGCGGTGCAACCGCCCCAGCCAGGAGGTGGCACCGCCTGGGCTCAGTCTCCAAGCGAGACTGGGCGGTGCAACCTCTCCTGACAGGAGGTGGCACTGCCTGAGTTCAGTCTTCGAGCTCTGCCAGGCGGTGCAACCGCCCCAGTCAGGAGGTGCAACTGCCTGAGCTCAGTCTTCGAGCTCTGCCAAGCGGTGCAACCGCTCCAGTCAGGAGGTGCAATCGCCTAATCCCGGAATTCCGGGAATTGACAGTTTTGAGCTCCAAATTTGAACTGGGTTGGGGCCTATAAATACCCCACCTATTCAGCACTAATAGAGCATGAACTTACCTGAAATCTTGATATTTTTCAGTGATTTTTAGAGCTCAAAATTGTTGTAAAGGTCAAAAGTTCTCCTTCCTCTTTTCTTCCAAGTTCTGAGTTGTAAAGAGAGGAGAGAAATTTCTGTAAGGGTTGTCTCCTAAGCCCGTCAAAAAGAGTGAAACTGTAAAAGGGTGGTTGGCCTTCGCCTATTGAAGGAAGGCCTCTAGTTGACGTCGGTGACCTCGTCGGTGGAGGAAGCCAAAAGTGGAGTAGGTCAAGATTGACCGAACCACTCTAAATCTCGGTTTGCATTTACTTTGAGCATTTTATTTTTACTGCAAACCTCCTTAATAGCTTACTACCCTCTGCGCTTTTAACGAACGAGTTTCTAAGTTCAGAGCTTTCCGAATCTTCGTTTAGACGTAAATCGGCTTTTTCGTATGATCATCATATTTCAGTTTACTTTTACATTTAGACTTCAATCATAACTGCAAACTACCTTCTGCGTATTTATAAAACATATCTCAAAGTTCAGTATCTTCAAAATCGGCATTTAGACGTAAATTGGTTTTATCGTACGAACGTCGCTTTTCAGTTTGCGCTTGCATTCTGATTTCCATCATAAACTGCAAACTGCCTTCATAGTTCTACTTTAACGTCATCTCGCTTAATCTTAAGTTAAAGTAATCTTAGAATCGGCTTTTACATCGAAATCGTTTTTATCGAACGAACGCAGCTTTCGGTTTTAATCGTCGAAAAATTTCCGCTGCACTAATTCACCCCCCCCCCCCCTCCCTTAGTGCTCTTGATCCTAACATTGACGAGTTCCAATGAGCTTCTTCGGCAAGCTCCGATCTTTCTCAGCGAGCTCCGCGAACTTCCAACGAACCTTCCAGCGAGCTTCCGAAAAACCCTTTGGCAAGCTCCCTACTCATTCTCGGCTAGTTCTGGCAGCATTCCCGACGAACCTTCGGACTTCCGTCGAACTCTCGAACTCGCAATGAATCCTTCGTGCTTGACTCCGACACTTTGTTTTGCTTTATGTCTTCGTCGTTATCGTAGTTAATCCTACACACACAAGCTAAAACTTTACTCCGATCTAGACAATTATTACAACGCGAATTGACATTCTATTGCCCGGCACGTCATTGGTTGGCGCTTCGTCCGATTCTTTAGCGCATCGTCCTCTCTTGCGGCTTGTTGCCCAATCGACGGTTAACCTCCGCAACCCCGATATCCTTGGCGCAATTCCGCTCTTGGCCCAATGCCCGACGTCCGAAGCCTTCTGCCATCCAATATCCTAACATGATCTCCTCCGGCGCAACATCAATTCCTCCTGTGTTAACTGTCTAATCCTGATCGAGTAGACCTGCATCACTCAAAATTCAGTTAAACATCTAAACACAATCAATTAGTTTTATCATCAAAATCCGAGATTCAACACCAAGAAGTGACACAGTCTTCGAAATTGTTCAGGTGGTGGTACCGCCAGTTTGGGCGGTACCACCGCTAGTCTGGGAAGTGGTACCACCCAGTGGCTTAGTGCCAGGCGGTGGTACCGCCCAGTGTAGTGTCAGTGTCAAACTAACACTAGTAGTGGTACCGCCGAGCATAGGCGGTGGTACTGCCCGGACCTAGGAAACCCGGGAGAGTTTAAAAGTGAAGAAACGCTGTTGCAATCACTTGAATAATCCCCTCCTCTAGTCTAAGTCTAGAATTCTATTTAGGAGGAGTGTGTGTACTTGTAAAGGTTGTCTCCTAAACCTGTAAAAAAGAGAAGAGGGGTGTAAAAGGTGATTGGTCTTCGCCTATTGAAGAAAGATCGATAATAGATGCCGGTGGCCTCGACGGAAGAGGAATCGACGGAGTGGATGTAGGTCATGACGACCCAACTATTATAAAAATCTGGTTTGCGTTTCTCTTGAGAAATTTACTTTAACTGCAAACCACTTTACTTGCTTTACATCCACTATGCTCTTTCGTGCACATTACCTTTACGAAATAGTTTTTCGTCAGAATCGGATTTAATCACAATGAAGTTTTGAACCAACGTAATTTTTTCCTAACAAATGCTTCATCCGATTCTTTGGCGTATTGTCCTCTCTTACAGCCTATTACCCAATCGGCCAGTTGACCTTCGCAACTCTGATTTCCTTGGTATAATTTTTGCTCTTCTTGGCCCAATGCCCGAACCCATGGCCTGAAGCCTTCTGTCGATACGTCGACCGATCGTTCGCCTCGACGTCCAATCTTCTAACATGTTTTTCTCTGGCCTAACATGATTCTTCCTACTTTAATTGTCTCTCATTAATCAAAGCTTCCTGTGTTACTCAAAATGCAGATCAAATCATAAACACTATTAATTGGTTTCATCATCAAAATCTGAGATTCAACAAATTTTGCACACTTATCTCAACATATAGATTAGATCAAATAATTTACCAATTGATTTAATCATCAAAATCTAAGATTCAACAGAGGCCACCGACATCCACTAACAATCTTCTTTCAACGGGCGAAGATCAACTACTCTTTTACACCCCTCTTCTCCTTTTCATAGCTTTAGTAGACAACCTTTTACATGCACTCACTCCTCCCTAAACAGAAATTTAAACTTTTAGAATTAGATGTGGGAATCTATCAAGTGATTGCTACAGCATTTTCCCACTTTTAAGTTCTCTGTGCTTGTATGTCTTAACCAAGGATGAGAAGGGTATTCATAGGCTCCAAATGGATTCAATCTTGGAGCCAAAACTAGTGTCATTCCGGGTCTTCCAAGTACTGGCGGTACCATCGCTAGTGCTGGGCAATACCACTACCTGCAGCACTAATACTACGTGGTATCACATCTAGTTTAGCAGTACCATCGCCTGACATCCTGCCACTAGGCGATACCACCGCCTAATATAGTCTCGGAGACTGTGTTTGGACAATACCACTGCCCAGACTAGCGGTACCACTACCTAACATCTTGTTATTGGGTGGTACCACCGCTTATTATAGTCTCAGAGATTGTGTCTGGACAGTACCACTACCCAGACTGGTGGTACCATCGCTTGACATAGTCTCGGAGATTGTGCCATCGACGATTCCACCTATTGGGTCACTATTTGGGCTTTTCACTTAGCCCAACATACCCCAAACTTGGGCCCAATTGGCCCTTAATTAAATTGGCCCAATTCCAACCCAATTACACCTAAAACCTACTTTGATCTTGACAATTATTACAAAGCTAAACCAAATGTTATCCGACATGTCATTGGTTCATCGACGTCTCATCCGATTCTTCAGCGCATCGTCCTCTCTTATGGCCTATTACCCAATTGGCCAGTTAACCTTCGTAACTCCAATTTTCTTGCCATAATTTTAGCTTTTCTTGGCCCGATGCCCAAACCATGGCCCAAAGTCTTCTACCGATATGTCGATTGATCCTCCGGCTCGACGTCCAATCTTCTGATATGTTCCACTCCGGTCCAACATGATTCTTCTTGCTTTAATTGTCTCTCCCTGATTGTAGCTTCCTGCATAACTCAAAACGTAAATCAGATCATAAATATTATCAATTGATTTTATCATTAAAATCTAAGATTTAACATATTAATCATTCTAAAAAATTCCAGCTAAATTGCTAATCTTTTACTTACACTATGAAATTTTTATACATATAAAAAAGTTTTAGATTTTTATAACTAAATTGAGATGTGTTGACGTACTCCAGTTAATGTCTATGTTTTTTCTCTTTTCTAGGCAGCAAATAGTAAACCAGGTCAAGGCAGAATACTAACATGTTTTGCTCTTCTTGAACACACTTATGTAACAACTTGTAACTAAGCTGTCGTACCTTGTAAGATCGTTGCCCCTTCCTACAACTTCCTTGATCCCAACTCTACGTGTAGTCACAAGAAAAATTAGAAGGATCGTAGCGGTACAGCGATTACTCTAGAAGCATGGAATAAACTCACCTTCTAATTTCAAGCAGACAGCAAACTCAATAAGATAAGAGCATGAATCCGGGATCCAATTCTTTCATGGTGTAGTCACCTATTGCTGGTGCAGCATCATCAAGATTCTCACTTCAAATTAGAGCAGAGACAGACGCTCGAACTATGTGAATCTTAATGATGCTACACTTGCAAACGTCGACTGCCTTAATTCCAGAACGGAAGAACAGACCCAAGAAGAAGAAGAGAGGGGAAGAAGGGTTGAGAAGTGAGATAAGGACAGAAGAATGATATCAGTGAAGATTTGGATGGAGTGGAAGGGAGAAAAAAACAAGAGTACAGCAGATAGAAAGCGGGATCCCCGCGGGCACGTACGAGCACGAGACGTAGGTGGGGCTCTCAAGCTGGCCGAGCCGAAGAAAATGACCGCGCCAACCCCAAACAGGCGAATGAATGCAGCCATGATTTTTTGTCCTATTTGTGTTGCTGCTCATATCCTTCCTTCCGGACCCCCACGGATTTCTTAAGGGAACACATTGGATCTCGAGAACCGAAACACCACGAGAGAGAGATTAGAACAAAGATCTCCAGCTAAGGATATAAAAGAAGAGTCCAAAAGCAACAAAGACTTTTTTCAACTGAAGATTTCTGTCGTACATGATAAGATTACTATGCATTCCGCGTTAATGTTTTTTTTTTCGAAACGAAACTTTACTAAATAGAACGGATTATATATATATATATATATATATATATATATATATATATATATATATATATATATATATATGACCGTTTTGCATCATGATGAACCAAAAAGTCAAGCTACGAAGATCAATTTTTTATCCAAAAATTAACAACACTGGTCCTCTTCCTAAATACATAAAAATATTTATATTTATCAAAATAAAATAATAATCTTTTAATCTTTCTCACAAGGTCAGTATAAGGATGAACGCTTGGATAGAAAGAAAAAATAGCAGGATAGAAAATGAAGTGACCGAGAGCAGTAGACAATATACCAACCTAGAGAGACTTCACCGGCCATTCTTTAATGAGATGAGAACAAAGACCTCACGTCCACTAGCAACAAACACTTTCGTACATGAACGAAGAAAATGATAAGACTTTTATGGCACGAAAAAATAGAAAAAAAGCAAAACGAGCATTATAGAAACTGGAGAGACCAGCAGACCGTATCCATCAATGGAATTTGTGGCAGTTGTGAACTTGTGAAGAAAGTGCAATTGAATGTATGTTTGGACTTCGACAGAGTTATTTCACCACTAACCCACTTTCTTTTCTTCGAAAGCTGCAATAGGTTAATAAAGTGGCCTGACGCTTTGGCAAAAGTTTCTCTTGGGGGTGTTATGACTTTGACAAATCAAATAAATGCAGTTCATATTTTTATACATATTATTTAATATATTGATCGTCACAAACTTTAGCAGCAATCATGATGTGATTTTTTTATCAACCTAATTCCCCAAATTAAGTAGAATATAGATTCAGCAGTGCTATCTGATTTGTCCTTAGCTTTCCTTCTATTTTCGTTATTTTCTTTGTCCATCTATAACCTTGGGAACCAACTTTCATCCCTATAATCCCATAGATCAATGAGCCATTTTTGTTTCTTTCAAAATCTCCTGCAAGATTTCACACAAAACCTAACAAATATCATCTCATTCTCCCCCTTTTAATTGTGTTTTTGGAATTCTCTTTATTGCACACAAAACCTGAAAAATATCAGTGCGTTGTCCTTATTCAGATAGTATCATCCACCTTTTCATGATACTTGACATGAATTCTTCTTTATATTTTCTGTGATTTTTTTTTACTTTAGTTCACAATTCATAAGGATATGGAGTTGGAAGAAAATGTTTTGGATATGTTGAGAACAGTTTTGATGATTTAGCATGTGACAAGGAGCTTTGCTCCTACAAATCTATTAGCAACCAATAATATAATTACATTTATCAAAAATTAAGAGTTTGATATCGCATCTAATATATTTTAATATCTAAAATATTAATCTAATGATGATGTACCAGACTTAATAAAGGTTCATGATTCAAAATCTTATCTAATATATTTTTGAATATACTATCGAGTTTAATTAGTAAATATTTTGATAAAATATCGTAAACTCTAAAGTTTTGTTAAATTTTGAGTTTTGATAATAAAATCAATTGATGAATTTGATGATCTAATATGTTATTGAAATAAATGATATAGGAAATACTTCATGTTGAATCTCGTATTTTGATGATGAAACCAATTGATAATTGTGTTTATGTTTTAATCTACGTTTTGAGTGACGTAGGATGCTTCGATCAGGATGAAACAATTAAAGCAGAAAAAATCATGTTAGGCCGGAGGAACATGTCAGAAGATTGGACGTCGGGCTGGTGGATCGATCGACATATCGATAGAAGGCTTCGGGCAGTGGATTCGGGCATCGGGCCAAGAAGAACAGGTATTGCGCCAAGGATATCGGAGTTACTGAGTCAACTGCCCGATTGGGCAATAGGCCGTAAGAGAGGACGATGCGCCGACGAATCGGAGGAAGCGTCGAGGGACCAATGACATGTTGGACAATTTGATTAATGCTTAGTATTAATTTTCTAGATCGAAGTTTGTTTTATATGTGCAGGATTAAATAGGAAGGAAGTAAGACATATAGTAGGAGTTGCACCGGAGTTAAGGTCATGATCACGTTGGGGGTTCGAGAGTTCGACGGAAGTCCGAACGGTCGTCGGAGGTTCTACGAGAACAAATCCAAGAAGTCCAGGAGCTTGCCAAAGAAGCTCGTCGGAACTCGCCAAGTGGATCGTCACAAGTCTAGGAGTTTGTCGGAAGTCCACTAGAGCATCGCCAAGGGTTCGTCGGATGTTCGCCAGAAGTTCGTCGGAAACTCGCTAGAAGAAGCGATTGGCACACCGGAGCAAGTTATAGTATTAATGTCTTAAATATCATAGTTAGCATGTAGATTAAGTTAGGAATGGGAGATGATCCCATTAGCTTAATCTGGGGGCAATTGGGCCCTTAACAAACCCAAATTGGGCCGAATGGATCAGCCCATTCGGACCCAGAATTCCTGGCCGGCGGTGCGCCTAGGAGACTTGGTCTCCCAAAAATTTTAGGCGGTAGTACCGCCCCTATCAGGCGGTGGTACTGCCTGAGCTCGGTCTTCGAGCGATGTCAAGCAGTAGTACCGCCCAGACTGAGTGGTAGTACCGCTCAATGACAGATGACAGGTGGTAGTACCGCCCAGTTATGGCGATAGTACCGCCAGGACCCCGAAAAATCGGGAGATGACACTTTTCAACTCCAAATTCAAACTGATTGGGGCCTATATAAACCCTACCCTTTCTGAAAGGGTAACCGAAAGCTTGATCTTACTCTGTGATTTTAGAGCTCAAAAGTGTTGTAAAGGCCAAAAGTTCTCCCTCTTTTCTTCCAAGTTTTGATCATTCAAGAGAGGAGAGAAAATTCTGTAAGGGTTGTCTCCTATGCTCGTCAAAAGGAGTGAAACTGTAAAAAGGTGGTTGGCCTTCGCCTATTGAAGGAAGGCCTCTAGTGGATGTCGGTGACCTCGTCGAAAGAGGAAGCCAAAAGTGGATGTAGGTCAAGATTGACTGAACCACTCTAAAATTACTATGCTCTCTGGTTTGCATTTATTCTTGCTGTTTACCTTACTGCAAACCTCTATATGTGCTTTACTTCCTTATTACTTTTGCTGCACTCCTTTACGAACTCGCTTTCAAGTTAAGTTTCCGAAAACGGTTTTACATCGGAAATGATTTCATCATACGAATGTCGTTTCAAATCGTCGAAAGTTTTCTACTGCACTAATTCACCCCCCCCCCCTCTTAGTGCTCTTGATCCGAACAATTGGTATCAGAGCCTCATTTTTCATATTTGGTTTAACACCCAAATTAAAATGGCTCTTTTCGGCTTTCAAGAGGGTCAATCTCTTATTCGTTCTCCCTTTTTCAATGGGACGGATTACACTTATTGGAAAACTCGAATGAGAGTTTTCTTGCTTTCATTGGATTTGAATATGCTTATAAACGTAGTGAAAGAAAGAAATCAGTTTGTAATGAAAATGAAAAGCTTAAAGTAAATGCAAACCAGATTTATAGTGGTTCGATCATTGTGACCAACATCTACTCCCGATTCCTCTTCACTCGAAGCCACCGGCTTCCACTACCGAACTTCTTTCAATGGACAAAGATCAACTATCCTTACAACTGTTTCTCCTTTTCACATAGGAGAGAACCTTTATACCTCTCTTTTGGATCTCACTCCTCCCTTAGAAAACTTCTAACTCGAAGAGAAAAAGACTCAAAATCCTAAAAGAGATTCTATTTTTTTCTCAAGCATTCTTTTCCTTTTTTTTTTGAAATTCATGTTTTACCTTGTAGGAATAGCTGGGGTATTTATAGACCCCAAATAACTTCAAAAATAGAGCAAAAAAAGTTTTCATCCTAGGTTTCCCGGGTCCTACCAGTACCACCGCTTGTGCTGGGTGGTACTATCACCTACAGAACTGACATTTGGGTGGTACTATCGCCCAGACTAATGGTACCACCGCCTAAAATAGTATGGGAGACTGTGTCTGGGCAGTACCATTGCTCGACAACCTAGAAAAGTGTGCTCTTGACTTTTTCAACTAATAAGTGATTCCACCTAATCTTGAGAGACCAAATGGGCATTCCACTTTGTTAGGATCAAGAGCACTAAGAGGGGGGGGGGTGAATTAGTGCAGCGGAAATCTTATAATAATTTAAAAACCAAAAGCTGCGTTCGTTCAAAAACTATTATGATGCAAACGCAAATTCTCAGTTTGTATCTAAGTGCAGTTTGCGTCTAAGCGCAGATTGCGTTTAAGCGCAGTTTTGCGTCTAAGCGCAGTTTTGCGTCTAAATGCAGATTTACGTCTAAACGTAGATTTACGTCTAAACGCAGTTTTACGTCTAAACGCAGTTTTACGTCTAAACGCAGTTTTACGTCTAAACGCAGTTTTACGTCTAAACGCAGATTTACGTCTAAACGCAGTTTTACGTCTAGACGCAGATTTACGTCTAAACTTTGAAACTCGTTTGTATACTCGCAGAAGGCAGTATGCAGTTGAAATCAAGACGTAAACGTGAACTGAAATCTGATGATTGAGCGAAGAAAGCCGATTTACGTCTGAATGCAGTTTTACGTCTAAATGTTGAAATTCGTTCGTAAAATCGTAGAGGACAGATTGCAGTTATTAATAGGATTAAAATGTAAGCGTAAACTGCAAAGAAGCTCGTTCGTAAAAGCACGGAAAACAGTTCTGCAGAATCAAACGTAAACGTAAACTGTAATGTATGAAAATACGAGTTTACGTCTGAATGCAGATTTGGAAGAACAGCACTTAGAACTTGTTCGTGAAAGCGCAGAGAGCAGTAGTGATGAGGGAGGTTTGCAGTAATGATAAAGTGCTCGAAAATAAACGCAAACCAGAGATTTAGAGTGGTTCGGTCAGCCTTGACCTACTCCACTTTTGGCTTCCTCCACCGATGAGGTTGCCGACGTCAACTAGGTGCCTTCCTTCAATGGGCGAAGGCCAAACTTCCCTCTTACAATTTCTCTCCTTTTGACAGGCTTAGGAGACAACCTTTACAGACCTTTCTCTCCTCACTTTACAATCAAAAACTTGAAGAACAGAAGGAGGAGACTTAAAGGCTTTACAACACTTTTGAGCTCTTTAGAATCACAGAAAAGATCACGATTTCGGTATAGGTCTGTATCTTTTCAGTGCTGAATGGGTGGGGTATTTATAGGCCCCAACCCAATTCAAAATTCGAGCTCAAAACGGTCAAATCGATCAAATCCCAGAATTCTGGGATCAGGCGGTTGCACCTCTCGACTGGAGAGGTGGCACCGCTTGGCAGAGCTCGAAGACTGAGCTCTGCCGATTGCTTCTCTCTGCCAGAGCTCGAAGACTGAGCTCGATGGTTGCATCACCTGGCAGAGCTCGAAGACTGAGCTTGGTGGTTGCATCACCTGGCAGAGCTCGAAATCTGAGCTCGGTGGTTGCATCACCTGCCAGAGCTCGAAACTGAGCTCAGGCTGATCCACCTCTCTGCCAGAGCTCGAAGACTGAGCTTGGTGAATGCATCACCTGGCAAAGCTCGAGACTGAGCTCAGGCTGATGCACCACTCTGCCAGAGCTCGAAGACTGAGCTCTGTGGTTGCATCGCCTGGCAGAGCTCGGAACTTGAGCTCTGGCGGTGCAACCTCTTGGCTGGGGCGGTTGCACCTCCCAGCCTCGCAGCCCTGGCGGTTGCACCTCCTGGCTGGGGCGGTTGCACCTCCCAACCCCACAGCCCAGGCGGTTGCACCTCCTGGCTGGGGCGGTTGCACCTCCCAACCCCACAGCCCAGGCGGTTGCACCTCCTGGCTGGGGCGATTGCACCTCCTGGTGCAATCAGGGTCCGAATGGTTCACTCCATTCGGCCCACTTTGAATCTTTTCAGGGGCCCATTTGCCCCAAGATTAAGCTAATGGGATCACCTCCCATTTTCATGCTTAATCATCATGCTAACTACGATTAACTCTAAGACAACTTCTGCAGCTTTGCTCCGATGCGTCAATCGCTTCTTCCGGCGAGTTTCCTGCCAACTTCCGTCGATCAACCGATAACCCTCGGTGATCCTTCTGCGGACATCCGGCATACTCCTGGACTTTGCGACGATCCACTTGGCGAGTTCCGACGAGCTTCGCTTGGCAAGCTTCTGGACTTCTCGGATCTGTTCTCTCTGAACCTCCGACGACCGTCCGAACTTCCGTCGAACTCTCGAACTCCCAACGTGATCATGATCTTGACTCCGGCGCAACTCCTGCTGCTTGTCTTACTCTCATCGTAGTTAATCCTGCACACTTATCTCAACACATAGATTAGATAACAAATGACAATTGACTTCATCATCAAAATCCGAGATTCAACAATCTCCCCCTTTTTGATGATGACAATCAATTGATAAAGGAGTTGTCCTTAACTCCCCCTATCTATATGCCATAGTTGAGATAAGTCAACCTTGAATTCAAGACCTAAGAATTCAAGTGACGTATTGATAAGTTAGATCAGTTAAACTTATCAATGCTCCCATCATGATGCCTATCATGATGTATCTCTTCAAGAATTATGTCAAGGCATGACATACATCATCAAGTTTGTATGATAGTGTTTGTAACCATTCATCATGTAATCATATAAAGCAACGAAGGACTTTTTACATGATGCTCACATTTGAGATTTTCTAGTAAGTTTGCATTTTCTTCACAATATCAAATCACGATATGATGCAAACTATAGTACATGTTCACATATCTCTTGGTGATGCAAGGATGGCATATCATTGTTTATAGCATCACTCAAGTATTTGCAACTATGACATAGATATGATTATGGCAGTTCAGTTATGACATAGTGTTTATCAATTCATATTTTTCTCCCCCTTTGTCATCAACAAAAAGCATGATAGCATTATCAAGCATATAAAGGAAGTCATGACACATATATCTCTTTATTGTTTTTGCTTGACGGAGGAAAGTCATTTTCCAAAGAGTTTTCATAAGAGTGTACGGGAACATCCCATTTTTAGCATACAACCCGAAAAATGAACTTCTTACATGCATTTGGTTAAAAATATTTGTCACATAACATGTTATTTGATCAAGCGTTGTCAAGGCATGTAATAGTAATAACATTCGAAAAATAATTTTAACTAGTTTAAGTATTTGGACACATCAACATTCCTAATTCTCTTCTTATGTAATCAAATTGTTCTTCACATAGGGGTTTTGTGAAGATATCAGCCAGTTGATGTTTGGTATCAATAAACTCTATGGTTACGTCATGATTAGTGACATGGTCACGTATAAAGTGATGTCTAATATCAATGTGTTTTGTTCTTGAGTGTTGTATAGGATTTTTAGTTAAGCATATTGCACTCGTGTTATCACATTTAATGGGAATATCTTTAAGATTCACTTTGTAATCTTCTAAAGTGTTTTTCATCCATACAACTTGTGCACAGCATGCACTTGCTGCAATGTATTCAGCTTCGGTTGTTGATAGGGCAACCGAGTTTTGTTTCTTAGATGACCAGGATACAAGGGCATGTCCTAAAAATTGACATGATCCTGATGTGCTTTTTCTGTCTAGTTTACAGCCAGCGAAGTCCGCATCAGCATAGGCTGTTAATTCAAAATTTTCTAATTTTGGGTACCATAATCCTAGATTGGTAGTTCCATTAAGATATCTGAGTATTCTTTTGACTGCTTTGAGATGAGATATCTTAGGGTCTGATTGAAATCTAGCACAAAGTCCCACACTGAACATGATGTCTGGTCTGGTGGCAGTGAGGTAAAGTAAACTTCCTATCATACCCCTATAGGTTTTTTGATCGAAGCTTTCTCCATTCTCATCAATTTCTAACTTAGTGGAGGTGCTCATAGGGGTGTCAATGGCTTTTGAATTATTCATTTTGAACTTCTTTAGCAAACTCACAGCATATTTGGTTTGACTAATAAAGATACCATTGCTTAGTTGTTTGATTTGTAGGCCTAAGAAGAATGTTAACTCTCCCATTAGACTCATTTCGAATTCATGACTCATAGTTTTCGCAAAGGATTCACAAAGAGATTCATTTGTAGAACCAAAGATAATGTCATCAACATAAATCTGAACAATGAGAAAATCATTTTCAAAATTCTTGATAAACAATGTAGTATCAACCTTGCCTTTTATGAAATTATTTTCAATGAGAAAAGAGCTAAGTCTCTCATACCAAGCCCTTGGGGCTTGTTTTAAACCATAGAGAGCTTTAGTTAATCTAAACACATGATTAGGGTAGCCATTATTTTCAAATCCAGGAGGTTGTTCAACATAAACTTCTTCGGAAATGAAACCATTTAGAAAAGCGCTTTTAACATCCATTTGAAATAACTTAAAATTATTGCAACTAGCGTAGGCAAGGAGCATCCTTATGGCTTCCAATCGAGCCACAGGTGCGAAGGTTTCTTCGTAATCGATACCTTCTTCTTGGTTGAAACCTTTGGCCACTAATCTAGCCTTGTTTCTAACCACGATACCATTTTCATCTTGCTTGTTTCTAAAGACCCATTTAGTACCAATTACTAAATGGTCATTTGGCCTAGGAACAAGCGTCCATACCTCATTTCTCTCAAATTGATTTAATTCATCTTGCATTGCGATAATCCATGAATCATCTTTCATGGCTTCATCAACACATTTGGGTTCAATTTGGGAGAGAAAAGCGGCGTTGGCACAAAAGTTTTTAAAAGAAGATCGTGTTTGAACCCCCTTTGATGTGTCTCCTAGGATTAGCTCCTTAGGATGAGCATCTATATACTTCCAATCCTTGGGTAAGGATGTTTTGGAAGTGGATGCAACCAAGTTGCTAGTTGGAGACGGGGTTTCGTTTAAATTCAAGGAATCAAAATTAACATCATCATCAAGATCATTTTTCTTAATTTCTGAAATCTCATTGAAAACAACATGAATGGATTCTTCAATAGTTAAGGTTCTTTTATTGAAGATGCGAAAAGCTTTAGAAACCGAAGAATAACCAAGAAAGATTCCTTCATCAGATTTAGCATCGAATTTTCCTAAGTTATCCTTTTCATTCAAGATAAAACACTTACACCCAAAGACTTTAAAATATGAGACATTGGGTTTTTTGTTATTCCATAACTCATAAGGAGTTTTGGTGAGTAAGGGTCTTACTAGGACTCTATTTAAAATATAACATGCAGTGTTTACAGCTTCGGCCCAAAAATATTTGGGTAGGCTATGTTCATTCAACATGGTTCTTGCCATTTCTTGCAAATTTTGATTTTTTCTTTCTACTACCCCATTTTGTTGAGGATTTCTTGGAGTAGAGAAGTTATGGTTGTATCCGTTGAGTTCACAGAATTCTTGGAAGTCATGGTTTTGAAATTCTCCACCGTGATCACTTCTAATTGACGAAATCATAGATTCCTTCTCATTTTGAACAAGTTTACAAAACTTGGTAAAATGTCTAAAGCATTCATTTTTTTGTTTTAAGAAGTAGGTCCATGTATATCTGCTGTAGTCATCAATAATGACAAAGGCGTATTTGCTACCTCCTAGACTCGATGTAGAGATTGGTCCGAACAAGTCCATATGGATCAATTGTAAGGGCCTAGAGGTGCTTATTTGATTCTTAGCTTTGAAGCTACCCCTTATTTGCTTACCTAATTGGCAAGCATCACATACATTATCTTTGATGAACTTGATATGAGGAATTCCTCTTACAAGTTCTCTAGATGATACTTGATTGATTAGTTTCATGCTAGCATGACCTAATCTTCTATGCCATAGCCAAGCATCCTCATTCATAACGGCAAAGCACATTTCATCACATAAGTCATTGATGTCAATAGTGTATACGTTGTTTTGTTTTAATGCAATCATAGATATATTTTTGTGTGGTTTTTCAATGATGCAGGCATTAGATTCAAATCTTATAATATATCCTTTATCACATAATTGACTAATGCTCAAGAGGTTATGTTTTAAACCATCAACTAGTAAAACATCTTCAATAGAGAGGTTGGATTTGTTACCTATGGTTCCTTTGCCAATGATTTTACCCTTGTTGTTGTCTCCGAAGGTGACATATCCTTCGTCTATGCTAGAGAGCTTAGAGAATTGAGATGGATCTCCGGTCATATGCCTTGAGCATCCACTATCAAGGTACCATTTCTTGCTCCTAGCTTGCGATTGTTTAGTTTTCTACAAGAAAGGATGATGTTTAGGTACCCATTTGCTTTTGGGTGCCTCATAAATAGATCTACATTTTCTATCATGTTGCATAGAGTTTATCATGGTTCCTTTAGGAACCCAAACTAATTTGTTTGGACTTATTTTCTTGAATGGACAACAATGTGTCTTGTGTCCAGATTTGTAACAAAAGTTGCACTTGGTTTGGTGTTGAACGTGTAAGATGGGGCCTTTTACAAAGGTAGTTGGATTTCGGTGAGGACTCCTCACAAATCCAATCCCACTTCTTTTGGGAGCATGACCCTTGTTTGTAAGGATCATGTTTAATGACTTGCTACCAACCTCGAATTTCTTCAAGGTGTCCTTAAGCAGCAAGTTTTCTTTTTGTATAGTTTCTAAATCATGACATTTGATACATGAATTTAAACTATCATGATGTTCGACTTTTAACTTATCAAACTCACAAGTAAGATTATCATGTACCCTTTTTAGCAACTTGTATTTTCTATTTATAACTTTGCATTCATCAAATAAATCATGGAAGGCATTTAATAATTCATCGAAAGATAAATCAGCATCTAATAAATCCGTTACCTCCTCTTCGATGGCCATAAAGGCGCAATGAGCAACTTGCTCGGTGTTGGATTCTTCTTCCTCAGATGCGCTCGAATCATCCCAAGTTGCTTGGAGCGCCTTCTTCTTTGTTGTTCTTTTCTTGACTTGGGGACAATCACTTTTGTAATGTCCCGGCTTTTTACATTCATAGCAGATCACTTGGTCCTTCTTAGGTTCAAGTTTATTTTTCACATCGTTTTTAAACTTGTTTCTTTTGAAGAATTTTTTAAACTTTCTTGTCAAAAGTGCCAAGTCATCATCACAGTCCTCATCACTTGAGTTTTCTCTCAAGTGGCATTCAGAAGTTTTAAGTGCCATATCCTTCCTGTTCTTTGGAAGGATGTCTTCTTGCTCTTCATGAGCTTTGCAAGTCATTTCGTAGGTCATTAATGACCCGATTAGTTCTTCAAGAGGGAAATTTCGCAGATCTTTTGCCTCTTGAATGGCGGTGACTTTAGGATCCCAACTCTTAGGAAGGGATCTTAGTATCTTATTAACAAGCTCAAAATCCGAAAAGCTCTTTCCGAGTCCTTTTAGACCGTTGACGACATCCGTGAAACGGGTAAACATGTCGCCAATGGTTTCACTCGGTTTCATTCGAAAAAGTTCAAAAGAATGTAGCAACAGATTGATTTTTGACTCTTTCACTCTACTTGTGCCCTCGTGGGTCACTTCAAGTGTGTGCCAAATATCAAAAGCAGTTTCGCAAGTTGAAACACGATTAAACTCGTTTTTATCAAGTGCGCAAAATAAGGCATTCATAGCCTTTGCATTAAGAGCGAAAGCCTTCTTTTCCAAATCGTTCCAATCGATCATTGGAAGAGAAGATTTTGAAAATCCATTTTCAACAAGGTTCCATAGTTCAAAATCCATAGAAATAAGAAAGATCCTCATTCGGGTCTTCCAGTAAGTGTAGTCCGTTCCACTGAACATGGGTGGACGTGTAATCGAATGCCCCTCTTGGTTTCCGGCGTATGCCATCTCTCTTGGGTTTTAATCCTTTAGAGAGTTAACCTTGCTCTGATACCAATTGTTAGGATCAAGAGCACTAAGAGGGGGGGGGGGTGAATTAGTGCAGCGGAAATCTTATAATAATTTAAAAACCAAAAGCTGCATTCGTTCAAAAACTATTATGATGCAAACGCAAATTCTCAGTTTGTATCTAAGTGCAGTTTGCGTCTAAGCGCAGATTGCGTTTAAGCGCAGTTTTGCGTCTAAGCGCAGTTTTGCGTCTAAGCGCAGTTTTGCGTCTAAATGCAGATTTACGTCTAAACGCAGATTTACGTCTAAACGCAGTTTTACGTCTAAACGCAGTTTTACGTCTAAACGCAGATTTACGTCTAAACGCAGTTTTACGTCTAAACGCAGTTTTACGTCTAAACGCAGTTTTACGTCTAAACGCAGATTTACGTCTAAACGCAGTTTTACGTCTAGACGCAGATTTACGTCTAAACTTTGAAACTCGTTTGTATACTCGCAGAAGGCAGTATGCAGTTGAAATCAAGATGTAAACGTGAACTGAAATCTGATGATTGAGCGAAGAAAGCCGATTTACGTCTGAATGCAGTTTTACGTCTAAATGTTGAAATTCGTTCGTAAAATCGTAGAGGACAGATTGCAGTTATTAATAGGATTAAAATGTAAGCGTAAACTGCAAAGAAGCTCGTTCGTAAAAGCACGAAAAACAGTTCTGCAGAATCAAACGTAAACGTAAACTGTAATGTATGAAAATACGAGTTTACGTCTGAATGCAGATTTGGAAGAACAGCACTTAGAACTTGTTCGTGAAAGCGCAGAGAGCAGTAGTGATGAGGGAGGCTTGCAGTAATGATAAAGTGCTCGAAAATAAACGCAAACCAGAGATTTAGAGTGGTTCGGTCAGCCTTGACCTACTCCACTTTTGGCTTCCTCCACCGATGAGGTTGCCGACGTCAACTAGGTGCCTTCCTTCAATGGGCGAAGGCCAAACTTCCCTCTTACAATTTCTCTCCTTTTGACAGGCTTAGGAGACAACCTTTACAGACCTTTCTCTCCTCACTTTACAATCAAAAACTTGAAGAACAGAAGGAGGAGACTTAAAGGCTTTACAACACTTTTGAGCTCTTTAGAATCACAGAAAAGATCACGATTTCGGTATAGGTCTGTATCTTTTCAGTGCTGAATGGGTGGGGTATTTATAGGCCCCAACCCAATTCAAAATTCGAGCTCAAAACGATCAAATCGATTAAATCCCAGAATTCTGGGATCAGGCGGTTGCACCTCTCGACTGGAGAGGTGGCACCGCCTGGCAGAGCTCGAAGACTGAGCTCTGCCGATTGCTTCTCTCTGCCAGAGCTCGAAGACTGAGCTCGATGGTTGCATCACCTGGCAGAGCTCGAAGACTGAGCTTGGTGGTTGCATCACCTGGCAGAGCTCGAAATCTGAGCTCGGTGGTTGCATCACCTGCCAGAGCTCGAAACTGAGCTCAGGCTGATCCACCTCTCTGCCAGAGCTCGAAGACTGAGCTTGGTGAATGCATCACCTGGCAAAGCTCGAGACTGAGCTCAGGCTGATGCACCACTCTGCCAGAGCTCGAAGACTGAGCTCTGTGGTTGCATCGCCTGGCAGAGCTCGGAACTTGAGCTCTGGCGGTGCAACCTCTTGGCTGGGGCGGTTGCACCTCCCAGCCTCGCAGCCCTGGCGGTTGCACCTCCTGGCTGGGGCGGTTGCACCTCCCAACCCCACAGCCCAGGCGGTTGCACCTCCTGGCTGGGGCGGTTGCACCTCCCAACCCCACAGCCCAGGCGGTTGCACCTCCTGGCTGGGGCGGTTGCACCTCCTGGTGCAATCAGGGTCCGAATGGTTCACTCCATTCGGCCCACTTTGAATCTTTTCAGGGGCCCATTTGCCCCAAGATTAAGCTAATGGGATCACCTCCCATTTTCATGCTTAATCATCATGCTAACTACGATTAACTCTAAGACAACTTCTGCAGCTTTGCTCCGATGCGTCAATCGCTTCTTCCGGCGAGTTTCCTGCCAACTTCCGTCGATCAACCGATAACCCTCGGTGATCCTTCTGCGGACATCCGGCATACTCCTGGACTTTGCGACGATCCACTTGGCGAGTTCCGACGAGCTTCGCTTGGCAAGCTTCTGGACTTCTCGGATCTGTTCTCTCTGAACCTCCGACGACCGTCCGAACTTCCGTCGAACTCTCGAACTCCCAACGTGATCATGATCTTGACTCCGGCGCAACTCCTGCTGCTTGTCTTACTCTCATCGTAGTTAATCCTGCACACTTATCTCAACACATAGATTAGATAACAAATGACAATTGACTTCATCATCAAAATCCGAGATTCAACACACTTAACCTAAAAGAATCCCAACTCAAGCCCAATGAGCCCCTAATTAAGTTGGCATGGTTACACCTGAAATCAACTCAATTGCAACCTAAACTAACTCGATCTAGATATAATTGATTACAAGCGTGAATCCTATGTCGTTTGACATGTCATTAGTTCATCCGGCACTTCGTCCGATCCTTCGGCGCATTGTCCTCTCCGTTGACGTTTTGCCTAATCGACATGTTGACTCCCCCAAATTTTAATCTCCTTGGTGCAATGTCCGATCCTTTGGCCTGATGCCCGAACTCACAACACGAAGTCCTTCTACTAACACATCGACCCATCCTGCGGTCGATGTGTAATCTTCTGACATGTTTACTCTAGCCAAACGTCTAATTCCTCCTACTTTAACCAATTTACCTTTTCTGATCGAAATTAGTCATATGTAACTCAAAATGCAGATTAGATTGTAAAGTCATCAATTGATTTCATCAACAAAATCTGAGATTCAACACCCACACAAAAAGCTATGAGACCAACTGCCTCCATCATATAGACGGGTATACAATACACCAGTCTGTCCGGATATCTCGATATCCCTCTTGAGTAACCAATGACCAGGATTATTTAGAATATGTATTTAAAGATAAATCGGTCTTATTATGGTGATATCATCATGATCCAATTCTCATTCCATAGAACCATGAACAACATTATATATATATATACATATATATATATGTATATATATGTATATATGTATATATGTATATATATATATATACATATATACATATATACATATATATACATATATATACATATATATACATATATATATATGTATATATATATATATATACATATATATATATATATACATATATATATATACACACATGTATATATATACACATGTATATATATATACACATGTAAATATATACACATGTATATATATATATATATATACATGTATATATACATGTATATACATGTATGTATATACATGTATATACATCTATATATGTATATACGTGTATGTACATACACATATATACATATATATGTATATACATGTATGTACATTTATGTCATATATATGTATATACATGTATATATATATATATATATATATTGTTGAATCTCGGATTTTGATGATGAAGTCAATTGTCATTTGTTATCTAATCTATGTGTTGAGATAAGTGTGCAGGATTAACTACGATGAGAGTAAGACAAGCAGCAGGAGTTGCCCCGGAGTCTAGATCATGATCACGTTGGGAGTTCGAGAGTTCGACGGAAGTTCGGACGGTCGTCGGAGGTTCAGAGAGAACAGATCCGAGAAGTCCAGAAGCTTGCCAAGCGAAGCTCGTCGGAACTCGCCAAGTGGATCGTCGCAAAGTCCAGGAGTATGCTGGATGTCCGCAGAAGGATCACCGAGGGTTATCGGTTGATCGACGGAAGTTGGCCGGAAACTCGCCGGAAGAAGCGATTGACGCATCGGAGCAAAGCTGCAGAAGTTGTCTTAGAGTTAATCGTAGTTAGCATGATGATTAAGCATGAAAATGGGAGGTGATCCCATTAGCTTAATCTTGGGGCAATTGGGCCCCTGAAAAGATTCAAAGTGGGTCGAATGGAGTGAACCATTCGGACCCTGATTGCACCAGGAGGTGCAACCGCCCCAGCCAGGAGGTGCAACCGCCTGGGCTGTGGGGTTGGGAGGTGCAACCGCCCCAGCCAGGAGGTGCAACCGCCTGGGCTGTGGGGCTGGGAGGTGCAACCGCCCCAGCCAGGAGGTGCAACCGCCAGGGCTGCAAGGCTGGGAGGTGCAACCGCCCCAGCCAAGAGGTTGCACCGCCAGAGCTCAAGTTCCGAGCTCTGCCAGGCGATGCAACCACCGAGCTCAGTCTTCGAGCTCTGGCAGAGTGGTGCATCAGCCTGAGCTCAGTCTCGAGCTCTGCCAGGTGATGCATTCACCAAGCTCAGTCTTCGAGCTCTGGCAGAGAGGTGGATCAGCCTGAGCTCAGCTTGGAGCTCTGCCAGGTGATGCAACCACCGAGCTCAGTTTCGAGCTCTGCCAGGTGATGCAATCACCAAGCTCAGTCTTCGAGCTCTGCCAGGTGATGCAACCATCGAGCTCAGTCTTCGAGCTCTGGCAGAGAGAAGCAATCGGCAGAGCTCAGTCTTCGAGCTCTGCCAGGCGGTGCCACCTCTCCAGTCGAGAGGTGCAACCGCCTGATCCCAGAATTCTGGGATTTGATCGATTTGATCGTTTTGAGCTCGAATTTTGAATTGGGTTGGGGCCTATAAATACCCCACCCATTCAGCACTGAAAAGACACAGACCTATACCGAAATCTTGATCTTTTCTGTGATTCTAAAGAGCTCAAAAGTGTTGTAAAGCCTTTAAGTCTCCTCCTTCTGTTCTTCAAGTTTTTGATTGTGAAGTGAGGAGAGAAAGGTCTGTAAAGGTTGTCTCCTAAGCCTGCCAAAAGGAGAGAAACTGTAAGAGGGAAGTTTGGCCTTCGCCCATTGAAGGAAGGCACCTAGTTGACGTCGGCAACCTCATCGGTGGAGGAAGCCAAAAGTGGAGTAGGTCAAGGCTGACCGAACCACTCTAAATCTCTGGTTTGCGTTTAATTTCGAGCACTTTATCATTACTGCAAACCTCCCTCATCACTACTGCTCTCTGCGCTTTCACGAACAAGTTCTAAGAGCTGTTCTTCCAAATCTGCATTCAGACGTAACTTCGTATTTTCATACATTACAGTTTACGTTTACGTTTGATTCTGCAGAACTGTTTTCCGCGCTTTTACGAACGAGCTTCCTTGCAGTTTACGCTTACATTTTAATCCTATTAATAACTGCAATCTGTCCTCTACGATTTTACGAATGAGTTTCAACATTTAGACGTAAAACTGCATTCAGACGTAAATCGGCTTTCCTCGCTCAATCATCAGATTTCAGTTCACGTTTTCAACTGCATACTGCCTTCTGCGAGTATACAAACGAGTTTCAAAGTTTAGACGTAAATCTGCGTCTAGACGTAAAACTGCGTTTAGACGTAATTCTGCGTTTAGACGTAAAACTGCGTTTAGACGTAAATCTGCGTTTAGATGTAAAACTGCGTTTAGACGTAAAACTGCATTTAGACGTAAATCTGCGTTTAGACGTAAAACTGCGTTTAGACGTAAATCTGCGTTTAGACGTAAATCTGCATTTAGACGTAAATCTGAGTTTAGACGCAAAACTGCGCTTAGACGCAAAACTGCGCTTAGACGCAAAACTGCGCTTAAACGCAATCTGCGCTTAGACGCAAACTGCACTTAGATACAAACTGAGAATTTGCTTTTGCATCATAATAGTTTTTGAACGAACGCAGCTTTTGGCTTTTAAATTATTATAAGATTTCCGCTGCACTAATTCACCCCCCCCCCCTCTTAGTGCTCTTGATCCTAACAATTGGTATCAGAGCAAGGTTAACTCTCTAAAGGATTAAAACCCAAGAGAGATGGCATACGCCGGAAACCAAGAGGGGCATTCGATTACACGTCCACCCATGTTCAGTGGAACGGACTACACTTACTGGAAGACCCGAATGAGGATCTTTCTTATTTCTATGGATTTTGAACTATGGAACCTTGTTGAAAATGGATTTTCAAAATCTTCTCTTCCAATGATCGATTGGAACGATTTGGAGAAGAAGGCTTTCGCTCTTAATGCAAAGGCTATGAATGCCTTATTTTGCGCACTAGATAAAAACGAATTTAATCGTGTTTCAACTTGCGAAACTGCTTTTGATATTTGGCACACACTTGAAGTGACCCACGAGGGCACAAGTAGAGTGAAAGAGTCAAAAATCAATCTGTTGCTGCATTCTTTTGAACTTTTTCGAATGAAACCGAGTGAAACCATTGGCGACATGTTTACCCGTTTCACGGATGTCGTCAACGGTTTAAAAGGTCTCGGAAAGAGCTTTTCGGATTTTGAGCTTGTTAATAAGATACTAAGATCCCTTCCTAAGTGTTGGGATCCTAAAGTCACCGCCATTCAAGAGGCAAAAGATCTGCGAAATTTCCCTCTTGAAGAACTAATCGGGTCATTAATGACCTACGAAATGACTTGCAAAGCTCATGAAGAGCAAGAAGACATCCTTCCAAAGAACAGGAAGGATATGGCACTTAAAACTTCTGAATGCCACTTGAGAGAAAACTCAAGTGATGAGGACTGTGATGATGACTTGGCACTTTTGACAAGAAAGTTTAAAAAATTCTTCAAAAGAAACAAGTTTAAAAACGATGTGAAAAATAAACTTGAATCAAAGAAGGACCAAGTGATCTGCTACGAATGTAAAAAGCCGGGACATTACAAAAGTGATTGTCCCCAAGTCAAGAAAAGAACAACCAAGAAGAAGGCGCTCCAAGCAACATGGGATGATTCGAGCGCATCTGAGGAAGAAGAATCCAACACCGAGCAAGTTGCTCATTACGCCTTTATGGCCATCGAAGAGGAGGTAACGGATTTATTAGATGCTGATTTATCTTTCGATGAATTACTAAATGCCTTCCATGATTTATTTGATGAATGCAAAGTTATAAATAAGAAATACAAGTTGCTAAAAAAGCTACATGATAATCTTACTTGTGAGTTTGATAAGTTAAAAGTCGAACATCATGATAGTTTAAATTCATGTATCAAATGTCATGATTTAGAAACTATACAAAAAGAAAACTTGCTGCTTAAGGACACCTTGAAGAAATTCGAGGTTGGTAGCAAGTCATTAAACATGATCCTTACAAACAAGGGTCATGCTCCCAAAAGAAGTGGGATTGGATTTGTGAGGAGTCCTCACCTAAATCCAACTACCTTTGTAAAAGGCCCCATCTTACACGTTCAACACCAAACCAAGTGCAACTTTTGTTGCAAATCTGGACACAAGACACATTGTTGTCCATTCAAGAAAATAAGTCCAAACAAATTGATTTGGGTTCCTAAAGGAACCATGATAAACTCTATGCAACATGATAGAAAATATAGATCTGTTTATGAGGCACCCAAAAGCAAATGGGTTCCTAAAGATCATCCGTTCCTATAAAAACATTAAAAGTCTAGGCCGGAGCAAGAAATAATGTTCTGCTCCTTAACTCTCAATGATCATAAACCAAGAATCAAAAAGGAACTCGCAACGCTTAAGTAACAAGTGGAAGCTATGAAATCACAAATACGATACAATTAGAAACTTATGATATCCAAATTCACATACCCCCCTGATCTTCAAAACCTGTTCATCTACGAATTAATTCTTGTAGAAACTAAACATGTCATGATCTTAAAAGGGACACCAAACAAACATTCGTATGCACGTTAAAAGATCTATCTTACAAAGAGCTTCTTCCTTAAATAAAAACTCATACGAAATCATGTAACAAACATCAATTGCTCTGAAACTCTCCTCAAGGAAAATTCTCCCAAATCAAATCATCCTAAGTACTCACCTGCTGCAGGCGGTGGCACCTCTCCAGCTGGCGGTTGCACCTCCAGCCATCTTATGTTGCCAGAGGTTGCACCGCTCCAGCCAGAGGTGCAACCGCCAGCAGCTCTGCTCCTTAAAATCACGCTAGGGCCGGCTGAGGAACCGACCCCAACTCACCCCCATTTCCTCCTCTACTCTTCCAAGTCTCCTCCATTCCCATTTCACTCCTCTAAGCCTTCCAAATACCTCTTATTTCGGAGCAAAACATCAAGAATCCTTCCTTCTCTTGAAGATCTCACAAAGGTACTCTCTAAGAAGCTCTTAAATTCTGTTTTGTTCTTCATTTACTTTAGCTCATCATCATCCCTCTAAACAGCAGTAGTAATGGGATCTAGAAGATCCTCAAGGGACAAGGGAAAGAGGAGAGTAGTAGAAGAGTTTGATCTCACTCTTTTTGATTCCAAAAACCATGCTGAAAAATTTCTCTCCTTCGAACTAAGAAGCATCAATAAAGGAAAATACGTAGATCTGAATGAACTAAGAGATGTAGAGACTATCCATTGGTTTGCAAACCTAAATCTACTTCCCATTTTGCAGATCAACGAACCCATTTATCCTAGACTAGTTAGATTGTTTTATAACAACATGCAAAAAGATGATGAAGAAAGGATATCAACCTATCTCTTAGGACAACACATTTCAATCACTGATAGATTCATTTGTGATATAATAGGTATTCCCATGAAAAGCATAGGACTTTACTTCAAAGGATCATGGGATGAAGAAACTATTGAAACATCCTACGTTGAAGCCTTAGGAACAATCCTTGCCAATCCTAACGTAGAATCTATTCCTAAAAGTTGTGAACATCTAATGCCCTTTAACACTAAGATACTTCATCATATCATGACTAGTATAATTCTTCCTAAGCAATACCATCATGATGAAGTAAGTCAATTGGAATTAGGAATTATGTACCTAATTATGAAAGAACGTGACATTTGTCTTGGCTATCTGATCCAACAAAACATGTTGGAATTATCTACGAAAGATATGATGCTCCCATATGGTGGAATTATTACTAGAATAATGAAAGCTTACGACATTCAAATACCACTAGAAGAAGAAGTAATGAAATCAGATAGATTCAGCATAATAAACAAAAATCTACTTCACCGACTAAGATGTCACTATAGAAACGATAACTGGGTTAGAATGCCTAGAAGAACTAATCCCCCTGAACCTGAACCTGAACCAGAGCCGGAAACCCCAGTCTTTAGGAGTACCCACTCTCCTCCAATCTGTCCCTTTGAGGAAACACATCCAGTTGAGCAAACTCACACATCATCCATCGAAGATATCGGGATTCGGATGGACCGATTTGAGCAACGACAAGAACGGCTTGAACTTCGACAAGATCAAATCCTAACCGAGCTACAACAAATCCATCGACAATTTGACTCTTTACTTAGGCACTTTAATCTTCCACCTCATGAATAAGCTTGTATAAACATCTGATGTTTGTGATATGACATGTTGTAAACTCCTTGTGTTATTCATGAAGGACTTTGTCTTTATGGTTACCTGATATGCTGTACATATGTTACCCTGATATGGTTATCTTTGTCTGTGTAAGCATATTTGCAAACATCTCTCGTTGTTTATCTCGGTTTTTGCACTGAAACTAAAAAGGTTTAAAAGCCTATGCCTTGAAAATATGAAGCAACATACCAATGTAAGTTGATAAGTCAGCAGTATGACATTGATATGGTCGCTATTGCTAATATGATTGCTATCATGCCATGTATCAAACAAAAATTTGCATCATACGAGCTGATATCTTACCATGTGATGCAATGCTACACTTGCTGAAATAAAAATCCTGCTATGCAATATAATATAATGCTGCACTTGAAATAATTGTGTTACTACATCAAAATTATTTTTCAAATGATATTACTATTACATGCCTTGACAACGCTTGATCAAATAACATGTTGCAAATTATGTGACAAATATTTTTAACCAAATGCATGTAAGAAGTTCATTTTTCGGGTTGTATGCTAAAAATGGGATGTTCCCGTACACTCTTATGAAAACTCTTTGGAAAATGACTTTCCTCCGTCAAGCAAAAAAGAGATATATGTGTCATGACTTCCTTTATATGCTTGATAATGCTATCATGCTTTTTGTTGATGACAAAGGGGGAGAAACATATGAATTGATAAACATATGAATTGATAAACACTATGTCATAGCTGAACTGCCATAATCATATCTATGTCATAGTTGCAAATACTTGAGTGATGCTATAAACATGTTATGCCATCCTTGCATCACCAAGAGATATGTGAACATGTGCTATAGTTTGCATCATATCTTGATTTGATATTCTATAGAAAATGCAAACTTGCTAGACAATCTCAAATGTGAGCATCATGTAAAAAGTCCTTCGTTGCTTTATATGATTACATGATGAATGGTTACAAACACTATCATACAAACTTGATGATGTATGTCATGCCTTGACATAATTCGTGAAGAGATACATCATGATAGGCATCATGATGGGAGCATTGATAAGTTTAACTGATCTAACTTATCAATACGTCACTTGAATTCTTAGGTCTTGAATTCAAGGTTGACTTATCTCAACTATGGCATATAGATAGGGGGAGTTAAGGACAACTCCTTTATCAATTGATTGTCATCATCAAAAAGGGGGAGATTGTTGAATCTCGGATTTTGATGATGAAGTCAATTGTCATTTGTTATCTAATCTATGTGTTGAGATAAGTGTGCAGGATTAACTACGATGAGAGTAAGACAAGCAGCAGGAGTTGCCCCGGAGTCTAGATCATGATCACGTTGGGAGTTCGAGAGTTCGACGGAAGTTCGGACGGTCGTCGGAGGTTCAGAGAGAACAGATCCGAGAAGTCCAGAAGCTTGCCAAGCGAAGCTCGTCGGAACTCGCCAAGTGGATCGTCGCAAAGTCCAGGAGTATGCCGGATGTCCGCAGAAGGATCACCGAGGGTTATCGGTTGATCGACGGAAGTTGGCCGGAAACTCGCCGGAAGAACCGATTGACGCATCGGAGCAAAGCTGCAGAAGTTGTCTTAGAGTTAATCGTAGTTAGCATGATGATTAAGCATGAAAATGGGAGGTGATCCCATTAGCTTAATCTTGGGGCAATTGGGCCCCTGAAAAGATTCAAAGTGGGTCGAATGGAGTGAACCATTCGGACCCTGATTGCACCAGGAGGTGCAACCGCCCCAGCCAGGAGGTGCAACCGCCTGGGCTGTGGGGTTGGGAGGTGCAACCGCCCCAGCCAGGAGGTGCAACCGCCTGGGCTGTGGGGCTGGGAGGTGCAACCGCCCCAGCCAGGAGGTGCAACCGCCAGGGCTGCAAGGCTGGGAGGTGCAACCGCCCCAGCCAAGAGGTTGCACCGCCAGAGCTCAAGTTCCGAGCTCTGCCAGGCGATGCAACCACCGAGCTCAGTCTTCGAGCTCTGGCAGAGTGGTGCATCAGCCTGAGCTCAGTCTCGAGCTCTGCCAGGTGATGCATTCACCAAGCTCAGTCTTCGAGCTCTGGCAGAGAGGTGGATCAGCCTGAGCTCAGCTTGGAGCTCTGCCAGGTGATGCAACCACCGAGCTCAGTTTCGAGCTCTGCCAGGTGATGCAATCACCAAGCTCAGTCTTCGAGCTCTGCCAGGTGATGCAACCATCGAGCTCAGTCTTCGAGCTCTGGCAGAGAGAAGCAATCGGCAGAGCTCAGTCTTCGAGCTCTGCCAGGCGGTGCCACCTCTCCAGTCGAGAGGTGCAACCGCCTGATCCCAGAATTCTGGGATTTGATCGATTTGATCGTTTTAAGCTCGAATTTTGAATTGGGTTGGGGCCTATAAATACCCCACCCATTCAGCACTGAAAAGACACAGACCTATACCGAAATCTTGATCTTTTCTGTGATTCTAAAGAGCTCAAAAGTGTTGTAAAGCCTTTAAGTCTCCTCCTTCTGTTCTTCAAGTTTTTGATTGTGAAGTGAGGAGAGAAAGGTCTGTAAAGGTTGTCTCCTAAGCCTGCCAAAAGGAGAGAAACTGTAAGAGGGAAGTTTGGCCTTCGCCCATTGAAGGAAGGCACCTAGTTGACGTCGGCAACCTCATCGGTGGAGGAAGCCAAAAGTGGAGTAGGTCAAGGCTGACCGAACCACTCTAAATCTCTGGTTTGCGTTTAATTTCGAGCACTTTATCATTACTGCAAACCTCCCTCATCACTACTGCTCTCTGCGCTTTCACGAACAAGTTCTAAGAGCTGTTCTTCCAAATCTGCATTCAGACGTAACTTCGTATTTTCATACATTACAGTTTACGTTTACGTTTGATTCTGCAGAACTGTTTTCCGCACTTTTACGAACGAGCTTCCTTGCAGTTTACGCTTACATTTTAATCCTATTAATAACTGCAATCTGTCCTCTACGATTTTACGAATGAGTTTCAACATTTAGACGTAAAACTGCATTCAGACGTAAATCGGCTTTCCTCGCTCAATCATCAGATTTCAGTTCACGTTTTCAACTGCATACTGCCTTCTGCAAGTATACAAACGAGTTTCAAAGTTTAGACGTAAATCTGCGTCTAGACGTAAAACTGCGTTTAGACGTAATTCTGCGTTTAGACGTAAAACTGCGTTTAGACGTA